>NC_053023.1:471974416-472176122 GCF_003073215.2 Triticum urartu
TCTTAGGGACGGCCTCAATGAAACAACCCACCATGTACTCCTACATGGCCTCTCATCGATACCTTTACCAAAACATGTTCAACACATCCCTCACATTACCGACATAAGCATTTCACTCTAGCCCATCACCCAGATGAACCAGACCTGACACAACTCTAAGCATAGCAGGCATAGCAAGGTAGGAATCACATACATGGCTCAATCAACTCCTACACATGCTAGTGGGTTTCATCTAGTTACTGTGGCAATGACAAGTCATGCAGAGGATAAGGGTTCAAGTACTGTAGCACACAGCAGATTGAAACGCGTTGTCTTAATGCAGTAATCAAGAGTAGAAGCGAGAACATGGGTTGTATCGGAATGATCAATTGTTGCTTGCCTGATGGAGTGGTAGTGGGATACTGCCCTTCAGTTGGATACTCGTGAATATCCTCGGAGGCAGAACCTACCATGAAGAACACATCGGAACACAATCAACACATGACGATATGCAACAATATGATGCATGCTATGACATGGCAATATGAATGTGTCTTGGCCTAATGCAAGTTATAATAGAAAGGAATGAACTCATTTGAATCAAAGATTCAAATATTAGCTCATTAAACATGGCCTTAATAGTGCATTTCCTTATTCTTCTTAAACAGCAAGGTAAAGTTGTTTTGTCATGCATGAAACCATTACAGATGGATAGATTGAATTTTTCTGATCATTTTTCATATATAAATCTTTGCATTTGGAGCTATGGTTGATTTTCTATGATTTTTAGAAGTTTTGACTATTTTCTGGAATTTCTTGAATAAAAATAAATCCAGAAAATGCATTACTGCGTCAGCATTGCGTCATGCTGACCTCAGCAGGTCAAAGGCGCCAGCCCAGGTCAAACCTGACTGGTGGGCCCCTTCTGTCAGCCTCTCAGCTAATTAACAGGGTTAGATTAACACTAATTAGCTGTCAGTGGGCCCTGGGCCCACATGTCAATGACTGATTAATTAAAATTAATTAAAACTAATCCTAATTTAGTTAGCAGACCGGCCCCACCTGTCATAGACTCAGGGGGGTCTACCTGGGCCCACCCAGGGGTCAAACTGGGTCAAACTCGCCGGCGTTGAGCCGCCGGCGAGGCCGAGACGGCGGAGGGCTTCGGATTTGGTCCTCCGGTGACCAAATCGACGACGGAGATGTGCTGCGCGTAGCTGGGGCTCGTGCGCATCTAGTGGGGCAAGTGGGAGGAGCTCGGGTGGAGCGAGCTCGCCGGAATCGAGCTCGTGGCGGCGGCCAGAGTTCGGACGGGGTGGGTTTCGAGCTACGGTGCACGGGAGGAAGAGCTGGTGGTGGCTACGGGCTCCTGGTGCTGCACTGAGCACAACGGCGAGCTTGGCCTCGAGCCACTGTGGCTCTAGCCACGATGGTGCCATGGTCGGTGCCGGGGAGCTCTCGGGTGCGGTGGGAATGGCGGCTACGGAGGCCAAACGAGCACGGGAGCTAGGGGGAAAGGAAGAGGAGCTCACAGCGGAGTCAGAGAGGGGGTCAGCGAGCTCGGGGAGGTCCTGAGGCTGGTGAATCGAACGACGGCGTCCGGTGGTCGTGGACGGGGAAGAAGGGCACCACGTCGTCTTGGGGTCTTCCGAGCTTGCGTGAGTCGACGGAGAGGTCCAGGGTGACGAGGCGGAGCGATTGGGCTCGTCGGAGGGGCGAGGGAGTGGCTGTGGTGGCAGCTACGACGATCGGCGACGAGGTACGCGCTCGGCCATCGCGGGAGAGAGTGAGGGAGACGAGGGGGAGAGTGAGAGAGGATGAGAGGGGGACGTGGGGGTCGCGTCGCACTCCTGGACGTCTCCAGGACGTCGGCAGAAGCAGGAGGTGGCCGGCGCGTGGCCGGCGCGCGGCGAGCACGCGCCCCTGCCTCCTGGCACGAGGAGGACGACTACTGGCGAAGCCAGTAGGCTGGGCCGAGCCAGGTGGGCTGGCCAGCTCAGATAAGGCCCAGGTGGGCTTCCCTCTCTCTTTTCTTTTTATTTGTTTATGTTTTTCTATTTAACTGCAACTGTTGGGCTTTATTAAAAATACTAAAACGTTTCCAAAAATCCTGAAAATAATTGTGGGCTCTGTTTAGAATATTTCCAACAGCAAACATTTATTTCCAGAATTATTTGAGCATTTAATTTATATTATAGCATTTAAATGCCCAAATTCAAATACTTATGATTTAATTCAATGACCTTCTGTTGACCTAGAAAATTGTGCACCAATTTTGCCAGAGGTTTTAACCCAAGACAAAGAGGGTGAACTTTTTAGAAGGGCATTTTAGGTTCATTGAAAATAATTTTAGTAAACCCTAGTTGTTTCCAGGGGGTGTTGGGGGGTTTTTGCCTTCCCCATTTCAAATTTAAGAGAAATTTAAACATGATGCACACTCTAATGCTTGAACTAGCTAGGGTGTGACAACTCACCCCCACTCAAAAGAATCTCGTCCCGAGATTTAGGATCCTCTGGAAAGAAGGTGGGGTACTCGAGTCGAAGACGATCCTCTCTTTCCCAAGTGGCTTCTTTCTCGGAATGGTGTGACCATTGAACCTTGAGAAACTTGATATTCTGACGTCGAGTGGTACGCTCGGCTTGATCAAGGATACGAACGGGATATTCCCGATATGAGAGGTTATCTTGTAGATCAAGCGTTTCGTGGTCCACTCCACGGATGGGATCCGTGAAGCAACGCCTGAGTTGAGAAACGTGGAAGACATCGTGAACTCTGGAAAGATGCGGAGGTAGTTCCAATTGGTAAGCAACTTCTCCTCGTTTGGCAAGAATGCGAAAGGGTCCAATGTAACGAGGGGCCAATTTGCCTTTGATACCGAAACGATGGGTTCCCTTTAACGGAGTAACCCAAAGGTAAGCCTTCTCGTCGACTTCATAAGTCATAGGCTTATGTTTATGATCATATTGACTCTTTTGATGAGATTGAGCTGTTTTCAATTTCTCACGAATAACGCGAACCTGCTCTTCTACTTCCTGAATCATATCCGGGCCAAAGAGTTGTCTTTCCTCAGTTTCTGACCAGTTAAGAGGCGTTCGACATTTTCGTCCATAGAGGACTTCGAAAGGAGCCTTGCCCAAGCTGGCTTGATAACTATTGTTATAAGCAAACTCTGCGAATGGGAGGCAATTCTCCCAACCCATTCCGAACGAGATGACAGAGGCTCGGAGCATATCTTCCAGAATTTGATTGACTCGCTCTACTTGACCGCTTGATTGAGGATGGAAGGCGGTACTAAAAGAGAGACGAGTTCCCATAGCATTTTGGAAACTTACCCAAAATCGAGAGGTGAAGAGACTCCCACGGTCTGAATTAATTTCCAATGGAACACCATGAAGAGACACTATTCGGGAGATGTATAAATCGGCTAGCTGGCTAGCGGTGAGACTCTCTCGAATAGGTAGAAAGTGGGCTACTTTGGAAAGACGGTCGATCACGACGAAGATGGTATTATTCCCTCTCTTGGTCCTGGGAAACCCAGTGATGAAATCCATACTGATTTTATCCCATTTCCATTCAAGAATAGCCAAAGGTTGAAGGGTGCCAGCAGGCCATTGATGCTCTGCTTTAACACGACGACAAACGTCGCAATTTGCAATGTAATGAGCGATTTCTCTCTTCATCCTAGTCCACCAAAACCTCTGGCGTAGGTCTTGATACATTTTAGTACTACCGGGATGAATGGTGAGAGGGGATTCATGAGCTTCCTTAAGGATCAGCCACCTCAGGTTTCGTGCCTTTGGAACCACTAGGCGATTCCCAAAGTATACGACACCTTGATCATCAATGGAGAAACAATTCGCGACTCCTTTCTTAATGTTTCTCTTAATACGGGAGATTCCCGGATCTACCTTCTGTGCCTTGATGATCTGATCCGTAAGGGTAGGTTTCGCCACCAGGGTGGATAGGAATCCTCGAGGAACAATGTGAAGATTAAGCTTACGGAATTCCTCATGGAGAAGTGGTTGACTTTGTTGTAACATCAGGTTGTTACAATAGGACTTACGGCTTAGCGCATCAGCCATGACATTGGCTTTGCCCGGGGTGTAAGTTATTCCTAAGTCGTAATCCGAGATCAACTCAACCCAACGTCTTTGCCTGAGATTCAAGTCTGGTTGGGTGAAGATATATTTCAAACTTTGGTGATCGGTGAAGATCTCGCAACGATTACCGAGAAGGTAATGTCGCCAAGTTTTAAGTGCATGGACTACAGCTGCAAGCTCTAGATCATGTGTGGGATAATTTTCCTCATGTGGGTGTAATTGCCGTGAAGCATAGGCGATTACCTGACGATCTTGCATGAGTATGCAACCTAGTCCTTGTCGCGAGGCGTCGCAATAGATAATAAAGTCCTTGGAGAAATCTGGTGGTACCAGTACAGGAGCAGATGTCAGGCGTCTTTTCAGTTCCTGAAAGTTGAACTTGCACTGTGGAGTCCACTCGAACTTTTTATCTTTCTTGAGGAGTTCAGTTAGAGGTTTAGCAACCTTGGAGAAATTCTCGACGAAGCGGCGGCAATAGCTTTCTAAGCCAAGGAAGCTTTGAACTTGCTTGACCGTCTCAGGTGGAGTCCAATCAAGGACGGCTTGAACTCGCTCGGGATTGACAGCAATACCCTTACCAGAGATTACATGGCCTAGATAGGTCACTTCTGGCAACCAAAATTCACACTTGGAGAATTTGGCATAAAGGCGATGCTCTCGAAGTTTCATCAATACCAGCGTTAGATGTTTGGCATGTTCCTCTTCATTCTTGGAGTAGATGAGTATGTCGTCGAGGTATACTACAACGAATTTATCCAAGTACTCCATGAAAACCGAGTTCATTAACCGCGAGAAGGTGGCTGGGGCATTGGTTAAACCGAAGGACATGACGGTGTACTCGTATTGGCCATAACGAGTAACAAAGGCCGTTTTGGGAATGTCCCCGTTTCTGATTTTGATTTGATGGTAGCCCAACCTCAAATCCATCTTGGAAAAGACTGAGGATCCAGCGAGCTGATCATACAGATCGTTAATCCTCGGAAGCGGGTATTTGTTCTTGATGGTGACCAGGTTGATAGGGCGGTAATCCACAACCATTCGATCCGTTCCATCCTTCTTCTTAACGAAGAGGACGGGGCAAGCCCAAGGAGAGGAACTAGGATGGATGAAACCCTTTTTCAAGGACTCATCGAGTTGGTTCTTAAGTTCGGCTAGTTCTAAGGGTGCCATCTTGTAGGGTCTTCTAGAAATTGGAACGGTTCCTGGAACAAGGTCTATCACAAACTCGACATCCCTGTCAGGTGGAACACCTGGCAATTCTTCTGGAAAGACATCCGGAAAGTCTCGGACTACCGAAACATCCTCAAGGTCTGGAAGGGGATTGGCATTTAAGGAGTAAAGTTGGCGCTTGGCCACTCGAGTTAAGACATTGACTGTCTTGCCCGATGGGTGAGTAAGTTGAACGGTTCTAGTGGCACAATCGATCTTAGCATAATGAGCTGACATCCAGTCCATACCTAAGATGACGTTTATGTCCGAGGACTTGAGAGCTATTAAGGATGCAAGGAAGACAAGTCTATCGACAAGGATTTCGTTCCCATGGCTTACTCTAGAAGTTTGCCATCTAGAGCCAGGAGTTTGAATTTCCATGGTAGAGGGCATGTCACAGAATGTCGTGTTGTGCAATCGAGCATAGTTCTCGGATATGAATGAATGAGATGCTCCAGTATCGAAAAGAACAGATGCCGGATGGCAGTTAACAAGGAGCGTACCAAGGACGACGTTGGGATCCTCATGAGCCTCCTCGGCTGAAACATAGTTGACATGGCCACGTGCAGTGGTGGCCGGCTTGGTGTAGAATGTTTTTCCCGCGGGCTTACCGCGGCCAACGGACTTTCCAGTTTGATTGGGGTTGTTGTTCTGGGGACACTCTCGGCTATAGTGACCCGGCTCTCCACACTTAAAGCATGTCACCACATTGGGGCGTGGAGCAGCATTAGCAGCGGGGCCACCATAGGGCTTGGGCGGTGCAAATTGCTGGTTGGGACGAGGCGTCTCAAAGGATGGCCTCGGGATGAACCTGGGTGGCAGTGTCGTGCTTGGGATCCACACCCGGCGCTTCTGAGCTCCAGAGCCGGATGAAGAGCCAAAGTCACGGGAGTGCTTGCGTGAAGCGTCATAATCAGTCTGGCCTGTCTCACTGATGGCTTTATTGACCAACTTCTGAAAGGAGGTGCACTCGTGCAGACGAAGATCGCGGCAAAGCTTAGGGCTAAGTCCCTTGCGGAATCTTGCTTGCTTCTTAGCGTCAGTAGATACCTCTTCGGGAGCATAGCGTGCCAGATTTCCAAATTCACGACTATAAGCATCCACAGTTAGTCTTCCTTGGGTGAAGTTGCAGAACTCCTCCCTCTTGTGATCCATGAGACCTTCCAGAATGTGATGCTCGCGGAAAGCCTCATTGAACTCAGCCCAAGTAGTAACTTGGCCGACCGGGCGCATAGCTTCGAAGTTTTCCCACCAAAGGCTAGCAGGGCCTTCGAGGTGATAGGCAGCAAAGGTAACCTTGTCGGCTTCGGCTATGTTGGCAGAACGTAGCTTGTGAGTGATGCTGCGAAGCCAGTCATTCGCGTCGAGGGGTTCGACGGAATGGTTAAACTTTGGTGGGTACAGCTTGATAAAGTCATTGATTGACACCAAGTCATTTCGTGGGTGGCGTGCAGTGTTCTGCTCAATCCGCTCCAGCAGGCGGTTAGTCTCACGCTTGTTTCTTTCCGCCTCCAGCATTACTTCGGCCAGAGAAGGCGGGTGAGGCAGATTTTCACCTCTAGCTGCACTGGCTTCCCCCTGCTCCGAGGCAGCAGGGTTGCTGCGGGTGTTGACCATCCTAGGAGAAAACAAGACAATGGTTTAGATAAGGATGGCTCAAACTTAGCAAGGAAGTGCAGAATGTAATGGATAACACGGAATGCAGAGATGTTCATCTGTATGTCATGGTAATATAAAACTGCCATATATATACCAACGGTCATACACATCATACATAGTTTAGTACAAGCCCAGGCTACAGTACAACTATGATGAAAGACATTACATCTCACCGGAGGCATTCCAAGCTCCTATACATTATTTGTCTACACCTCCGGAGTTGACTACACACTAAGTCGTATTCCACAAGTCACGCAGGACAGTGGAGATACAACTACTACAATACTGGTGATACTACTACTAACTCAGACAGCTCCGTAGTAGTTCTCATAGAAGTCACCTCCATAGCCTGGAAGTTCAACGTGACCATCCGGAAACAAACGGTCCTGAGGAGCCTGTGGACCATAGGGGCTAGGATGAGGTCTTGGACCAACAAACGGTGGCCTGCGGGGGCCACGGGGTGGGGTGATGCCTCCCACATCACGCCAATCCACCATGTCTGGCAGAGCTGATCTCATAGGATACAGATCCCTGGTATCCATACATCCATCTTGCACCGCAGGTGCAAACCGAGTCAATGTGGCCCAATGATCAGCACGGGCATTGAAAAGCTCCAGCCTCAAGGCCCGATTCTCTCGGTCCTTATCTTCGAGCATCTCGGCAGTGGTACGAGTTAATGAGTCCTCCTGAGTGGAGTCAGCATAGATAGCCTGAAGATACCCTTGCTCTCCCGGAAGTGAAGCTGGCATGTGACGGAAGTCGGTGTTCCGAAGCAGGCCAGTCCGGACTCGCAAGATGGTCATCATGGAATAGGCAGCATCCTGCACAGCCATCTCAACAGTAACCCCGAGTCCATAGGAACAGTGAAGGGGCTCGGTAGATCCAGGATAAGAAGGAAATATCCTGACGGTGTAGAGATATTGGCTTTGATTAAAGTCGCGGAACTGCTCTTCGACGGTGTATTCGGGATACCAACGGTAGCCCGTCTCAATCATTACCCAGACTAACATAGCAGTATGACCGGGCACGTCGAGGCACCGGGTCAGGCGAACCACTTGGTTTTGAACATGGTTGGCCATCTGAAAGCACGACCACAATGCAAAGACATCAGAATTTTTGGAGAAAATTGGACAGCATAACAGCTGTAAATGCTCAGAAAAAGATTTGAGACATCCATAACAGTTCGCAATACCACTCAACAACATCATATCAAGGTTCTGATCCAATTAGCAACGTACTAAGAATAGTAGAAACTGAACTGGGACTTGTAACAACAATCCTATAAGCTACTACGGATTAGTAACACGTGAACCTGATAGAAGGAGAGAGCCTAGTCCTTAACCCACGTTGAATGAGAAGAGAATGACTCAGATCAGAGGCATAGGGTAAAGGAGTAAAAGAGCCTTACGTTCCCTCCCATAATCAATTCCCCTACATATAACTAAAGCATTTCTAGACTCGACATCGACCAGTTTGGCTCAACAAACCTACAAGCAGTCTGGCTCTGATACCAACGCTGTCAGGACCCCGATTCCAAGTCACATCGATCTAGCCGGTAACACCTCATATCACTTTGCGGCCTCACGCACGGTATCCCACGGGTGTCGCCTTACCATGGCCCGGGACCATTTGCGCCTTTTGGCTCACGTATATGATAGTGTCGCTAGCATCCATATGACAGAGAACCCGGGCCGACATGCCTAGTCGTGAACCCAAAGCGGCACAGACCTATGGAGACAGGCATACATGAATCACATCGAACATGTCGGTCATCAGCGAGTGATTCCGGGCTGTAGCACTGGGCTAACAGGACTCCGGGAAACCCGGGCTGTAGCAGGCTAGGCAGGACTCCGGATATCACCGCGTGACATTTCCCCGAAGGGACAGACATAGGAACGAAGTGAAACACATGCCGTCCAGTCAAGTGTCCTGAGCAGTAGTGCTGGGCTAGCAGGACTCCGGTGAACCGGGCTGTAGCGGACTACTATGGCTCGAGGAAACACTAGACTACATTTCCCCATAAGAAAGGCTGCCAAGGATAAACAACTAGATTGTCGGATCCCACTCATACCAAGCATTTCAATCATACACACAATATGCCCGATATGAGTACATACAACATGGCATCACAACAAAACTCTACAACTCAAGTACTTTATTTAAAGGCTCCAGAGAGCCATACATAACATGTTCATACAGATAGGGGTCACATGACCCGACACTCAAGTCATACAATCATACAAGCACATGCGGAAGCAACTAGTCTGAGTACAGACTCTAGAAAGAAAGAAGGCTTCTCGAAGCCTGTCTATCTACATAGGGCCCTCCATGGCCAGGATCACCACCTGGGTGGCTAGTCACTCGTCGACGTCAAGGTCTACATAGAACCCATCGGAGGGGGCGGTGTTGTCGTCTGAAAACAGTAATTAAGCAAACATGAGTACAAAGGTACTCAGCAAGTCTTACATCAGAACCTACTATACATGCTTATTCTCAAGAAGGTGGTGGGGTTAATGCAGCAAGCCAGCTTTGACTCTTGGCTAAGCTATCCTACGGAACTCACCTAGTAAAATAGTTTTCGCACACGAGTCCACTACTCACCAACACAATACTCCACCGGGGATCCTCCTCGTCATCCTACGAGAGGGCCATCCTCGGTACTCACACTTATCTTGAGTCTTTTAGTAGTATCCATTAACTTGTCTATGAACTGTATAGGCAACCAAGTAGTCCTTTACCGCGGACGTGGCTATTCGAATAGTTTTATACCCTGCAGGGTTGTACTTCTTCATACACGCTTTCACCACTTACCGTCCGTTTACACGACATGTACTCGGCAACCTTCAAGCGGAAGCCCACGAGGGTGTCGGCCACGGCCTACCTAAACACTTAAGTCTCTAGTCCAGGTTTATCACTATCCAGGTTCCATCCGCAGGGAGTCCGGCCGAGGTTTCCACATACGGCCCCGAACGATGTGAACAGGGTCCCGAGACGCCTAACGGGCGCCCGGCATACCCGGCCACGGTGTATCTACCGCAACATAGCCCACCCCTAGGGTCAGCGCTACGCACGGCCGCCAACACATAACCTACAAACACCAGAAACTATTTGCAACTCCTGGACAGAGTACTAGGGTGATTAAGAAGCCGAGAGGGTCCATTGGTTTCGGGCCCAATGTACGGTAGTAACTGCATCTTAAATCACACATACAGATCTCAGTTCTTAGGGACGGCCTCAATGAAACAACCCACCATGTACTCCTACATGGCCTCTCATCGATACCTTTACCAAAACATGTTCAACACATCCCTCACATTACCGCCATAAGCATTTCCTCTAGCACATCACCCAGATGAACCAGACGTGACACAACTCTAAGCATAGCAGGCATAGCAAGGTAGGAATCACATACATGGCTCAATCAACTCCTACACATGCTAGTGGGTTTCATCTAGTTACTGTGGCAATGACAGGTCATGCAGAGGATAAGGGTTCAACTACCGTAGCACACAGCAGATTGAAACGCGTTGTCTTAATGCAGTAATCAAGAGCAGAAGCGAGAACATGGGTTGTATCGGAATGATCAATGGTTGCTTGCCTGATGGAGTGGTAGTGGGATACTGCCCTTCAGTTGGATACTCGTGAATATCCTCGGAGGCAGAACCTACCACGAAGAACACAACAGAACACAATCAACACATGACGATATGCAACAATATGATGCATGCGATGACATGGCAATATGAATGTGTCTTGGCATAATGCAAGTTATAATAGAAAGGAATGAACTCATTTGAATCAAAGATTCAAATATTAGCTCATTAAACATGGCCTTAATAGTGCATTTCCTTATTCTTCTTAAACAGCAAGGTAAACTTGTTTTGTCATGCATGAAACCATTACAGATGGATAGATTGAATTTTTCTAATCATTTTTCATATATAAATCTTTGCATTTGGAGCTATGGTTGATTTTCTACGATTTTTAGAAGTTTTGACTATTTTCTGGAATTTCTTGAATAAAAATAAATCCAGAAAATGCATTACTGCGTGAGCATTGCGTCATGCTGACCTCAGCAGGTCAAAGGCGCCAGCCCAGGTCAAACCTGACTGGTGGGCCCCTTCTGTCAGCCTCTCAGCTAATTAACAGGGTTAGATTAACACTAATTAGCTGTCGGTGGGCCCTGGGCCCACATATCAGTGACTGATTAATTAAAATTACTTAAAACTAATCCTAATTTAGTTAGTAGACCGGCCCCACCTGTCATAGACTCAGGGGGGGTCTACCTGGGCCCACCCAGGGGTCAAACTGGGTCAAACTCGCCGGCGTTGAGCCGCCGGCGAGGCCGAGACGGCGGAGGGCTCCGGATTTGGTCCTCCGGTGACCAAATCGACGGCGGAGACGTGCTGCGCGTAGCTGGGGCTCGTGCGCATCTAGTGGGGCAAGTGGGAGGAGCTGGGGTGGAGCTCGCTCGCCGAAATCGAGCTCGTGGCGGCGGCCGGAGTTCGGATGGGGTGGGTTTCGACGCTACGGTGCACGGGAGGAAGAGCTGGTGGTGGCTACGGGCTCCTGGTGCTGCACTGAGCACAACGGCGAGCTTGGCCTCGAGCCACTGTGGCTCTAGCCACGACGGCGCCATTGTCGGTGGCGGGGAGCTCTCGGGTGCGGTGGGAATGGCGGCTACGGAGGCCAAACGAGCACGGGAGCTAGGGGGAAAGGAAGAGGAGCTCACAGCGGAGTCGGAGAGGGGGTCAGCGAGCTCGGGGAGGTCCTGAGGCCGGCGAATCGAACGACGGTGTCCGGCGGCCGTGGACGGGGAAGAAGGGAACCACGTCGTCTTGGGGTCGTCCGAGCTTGCGTGAGTCGACGGAGAGGTCCAGGGTGACGAGGCGGAGCGATTGGGCTCGTCGGAGGGGCGAGAGAGTGGCTGTGGTGGCAGCTACGACGATCGGCAGCGAGGTACGCGCTCGGCCATCATGGGAGAGAGTGAGGGAGACGAGGGGGAGAGTGAGAGAGGATGAGAGGGGGACGTGGGGGTCGCGTGGCACTCCTGGACGTCTCCAAGACGTTGGCAGAAGTAGGAGGTGGCCGGCGCGCGGCGAGCACGCGCCCCTGCCTCCTGGCGCGAGGAGGACGACGACTGGCAAAGCCAGTAGGCTGGGCCGAGCCAGGTGGGCTAGCCAGCTCAGGTAAGGCCCAGGTGGGCTTCCCTCTCTCTTTTCTTTTTATTTGTTTCTGTTTTTCTATTTAACTGCAACTGTTGGGCTTTATTAAAAATACTAAAACGTTTCCAAAAATCCTGAAAATAATTGTGGGCTCTGTTTAGAATATTTCCAATAGCAAACATTTATTTCCATAATTATTTGAGCATTTAATTTATTTTATAGCATTTAAATGCCCAAATTCAAATACTTATGATTTAATTCAATGACCTTCTGTTGACCTAGAAAATTGTGCACCAATTTTGCCAGAGGTTTTAACCCAAGACAAAGAGGGTGAACTTTTTAGAAGGGCATTTCAGGTTCATTGAAAATAATTTTAGTAAAGCCTAGTTGTTTCCAGGGGGTGTTGGGGGTTTCTCCCTTCCCCATTTCAAATTTAAGAGAAATTTAAACATGATGCACACTCTAATGGTTGAACTAGCTAGGGTGTGACACATAGGCGGAGAATTTTTTTAACAAAACATTATATTACATAGAGATTTTGTTTCATCATACAAGGCAAAGACAACATGAATGTATTCATTCGAAAATAATGTCTTGCGCACATTGCGTTGCTACAATGAGAGACCCCTCCAATACATCCGCAAAATACCGCTCGGGCGTGCGGTGCTCCTTGCCCTCTGGCGGCCCTTCGGTCGTCAGCTTGACGGCGTTTGTATTCTCCCACCACACCTTGACGCGAGCGAAGGCCATGCGTGCACCTTCAATGCAGGCCAATCACTTGACGACGTCCAGCCGAGGACAGGCGTTCACTAGCCGCTTCACAAGCCCGAAGTAGCTGCCGGGCATAGCTTCAGCAGGCCACAGCCGGATTATCAAATCCTTTGTGGCCAGCGGCCACCCTATGTAGCTCAACCAGCTGTTTTAGCTGATCGATGAAGGGCACGGGATGCTCTGGTGCAAGGTATTGCGACCAGAACAGTTTCTCTGTTGAGCACCCTTCTTCGACCCGGAAGAACTCCGCGCCGTCGGACACACTGCGCGGTAGATATGCAAATGCCCCTGGAGAAATCCGAATCCGGGTTAGTAGGAAATATTTCTTCTTCACATACTTGCTTTGCATACTAAATGCCTTACCCACTGCGATCTTCTTGGCCTTCTGGATCTCCTGGAGGGCACCTTGAGCTTCAACCCGGGCCGCTTCCGCGCTTTGGCGAGCCTTTGAGAGTTCGGCCTCTCAAGCCGAAACATCTCCCTCCAATGCCTCATACTTCTTCACAGCATCTTGGAGCTCTTGCTGGACCTCGTTCAGCCTGGCCTTAAGCTTCTTACGAGCAGCCTGCTCCTTGACAGCTTTCCCCTCGGCTTCAGTCAGGGCCTTTTTTAGGGCCTCGACCTCGGTCGTCACCCCTACACATATCACGACACTACGGTCAGTATACATCATTTATTCTTTCCGAATACATAGCGAGTCACTACATACCTTGTTGGTCCTCCAGCTGCTTCCTCGCCTGGCCGAGCTCCTCTTCGGCCCGCTCCAGTTTCTGCTTTAGTCCAGAGACTTCGGCAGTGTGAGAGGTCGCGGCCAGCAGTGACGCTTGCTTATTCAAATCAGACACAGTTTGGTTAGCTTCCTACGAAATTTAATTGATCCTCTGTCCAGCTTTTCTTTCCGAACACCGGACAGTATCTCAGGGGCTACTGTCTATATTGGGATTTTCTCGGTTAACGCGCCGCTTACCTCAAAACCTGTTAGCAAGCCACTGCAAGCTTCGTTCAGTCTGCTCTTAACGGACTGAACCTTCTCAATCACCGTACCCATAAGGATACAGTGTTCTTCCACAATGGAAGCGCCCCGTAGTGCCTCCAATAGATTATCCGGCACCTCTGTTTGGACAGAGGTCGCCGGCGGGACGGGCACGCCTTCTTCTCTTGAAGGAGGCTGCTTGTCGGACTCCGGGGCCGTATGGTTCTCCGGATCCGTGCTCGGAGGGGGGCCGAATTGAGCACGACCCCCATCGTCAGTCTCCATGGGGGTTTGTTCCCCCATGTGTCCGGCGGCCGAGGTGTCGCCCTCCAGCGCCGCCATGACGGCCTCATGAGCCTCTCCCTGGCCTGGGAAGGTCCTTCGGGACAACACCTCGTCGTCTCCCTTGGCCTTGGGAGAGTAAGCGGCCGGTGGTGTCTCGCTGGCCATTTTCTTTGAGTCCAACGAGCCTCTTGATGAGGATTGCTGGGAGCTGTCGTGGGCCGGACTGCAATAACATGATTAAACCATATAAAGTACCATAAGGTAGAAAGGCCGGATAAATGGACGTGTATGAGTTCTTAGTACTCACGATGCAGCCAGGGGCTTGTTCCGGGGGCGTCGCTCCGGACTGCTGTCGAGGTCCCACGCGGAGCTGCCCACGAGAGGGCCTTTCCCCTTCTTGGGCGCCTCCGCCTCCAGATTTGTGGAGGCCGCCCTCTTCTTCCTTCCCCATTAGGGGGAGAGACGCTCTCCTCCTCCTCCTCATCGTCGTCATCTTCAGCAATGGAGAAGCGGGTCTTGTCTTCGGACGTCATGTCCGAAGCGCCATTGTGGCAGGGGCCACCCCGGGCCCCCTTGGCCTTCCCCTTGGCCTTCTTCTCCGGCGCCTTATAGGGCGCCGGCACCAGCATCTTCGCTAGACACGGGATGACTGGTTCTTCAGGCAGCGGAGCCGGACACTGGATCCGCTTCGCCCTCTCCATCCATTCCTGAAGAAGCAATGATAATAAAAGCTCAGATATCATCCTTGAAACAAGCAAGTAGAGGATGCGTAAAAAAACATACCTCATTGGCGAGGTGGTTAATGTCGTGCCCGCGGTCCGAGTCTGTGGCTGGCGGTTGATATGTCTCCAACGTATCTATAATTTTCGATTGCTCCATGCTATATTATCTACTATTTTGGACATTATTGGGCTTTATTATCCACTTTTATATTATTTTGGGACTAACCTATTAACTGGAGGCCCAGCCCAGAATTGCTGTTTTTTTTTGCCTATTTTAGGGTTTCAAAGAAAAGGAATATCAAACGGAGTCCAAATGGAATGAAACCTTTGGGAACGTGATTTTCTCACCGAAAATGATCCAGGATACTTGGACCCTACGTCAAGAAATAAAGGAGGAGGCCACGAGGTAGGGGGGCGCTCCTACCCCCCCATGCGCGCCCTCCACCCTCGTGGGCCCCCTGTTGCTCCACCAACGTACTCCTTCCTCCTATATATACCTACGTACCCCAAACGATCAGATACGGAGCCAAAACCCTAATCCACCGCCGTAACTTTCTGTATCCACGAGATCCCATCTTGGGGCCTGTTCTGGAGCTCCGCCGGAGGGGGCATCCATCACGGAGGGCTTCTACATCAACACCATAGCCTCTCCGGTGAAGTGTGAGTACTTTACCTCAGACCTTCGGGTCCATAGTTATTAGCTAGATGGCTTCTTCTCTCTTTTTGGATCTCAATACAATGTTCTCCCCCTCTCTTGTGGAGATCTATTCGATGTAATCTTCTTTTTGCGGTGTGTTTGTTGAGACTGATGAATTATGGGTTTATGATCAAGATTATCTATGAACAATATTTGAATCTTCTCTGAATTTTTTATGTATGATTGGTTATCTGTGTAAGTCTCTTTGAATTATTAGTTTGGTTTGGCCTACTAGATTGATCTTTCTTGCAATGGGAGAAGTGCTTAGCTTTGGGTTCAATCTTGCGGTGTCCTTTGCCAGTGACAGTAGGGGCAGCAAGGCACGTATTGTATTGTTGCCATTGAGGATAACAAGATGGGGTTTTTATCATATTGCATGAATTTATCCCTCTACATCATGTCATCTTGCTTAAGGCGTTACTCTGTTTTCATGAACTTAATACTCTAGATGCATGCTGGATAGCGGTCGATGAGTGGAGTAATAGTAGTAGATGCAGGCAGTAGTCGGTCTACTTGTCTCGAAAGTGATGCCTATATACATGATCATACCTAGATATTATCATAACTATGCTCAATTTTGTCAATTGCTCAACAGTAATTCGTTCACCCACCGTAAAATACTTATGCTCTTGAGAGAAGCCACTAGTGAAACCTATGGCCCTCGGGTCTATCTTCATCATATTAATCTTTCAATACTTAGTTATTTCCTTTGCTTTTTACTTTGCTTTTATTTTACTTTGCATCTTTATCACAAAAATACCAAAAATATTATCTTATCATATCTATTAGATCTCACTCTCGTAAGTGACCGTGAAGGGATTGACAACCCCTTATCGCGTTGGTTGCGAGGAGTTATTTGTTTTGTACAGGTACGAGGGACTCGCGCATAGCCTCCTACTGGATTGATATATTGGTTCTCAAAAACTGAGGGGAATACTTATGCTACTTTGCTGCATCATCCTTTCCTCTTCAAGGAAATCCAACGCGGTGCTCAAGAGGTAGCAAGAAGATTTTTGGTGCCGTTGCCGGGGAGTCTACGCAAAAGTCAACATACCAAGTACCCATCACAACCCTTATCTCCCGCATTACATTATTTGCCATTTGCCTCTCGTTTTCCTCTCCCCCACTTCACCCTTGCCGTTTTATTCGCCCTCTCTCTCTATCCTTCCTCTCTTTTTCCGTTTGCCTCTTTTCCGTTTGCTTGTCGTTATGGCGATTCCTCTATCTTCTCCATTGTATCCTGAGAATGAAGTTCTAAATTTCAAGCAAAGGGAGGGAGAAAATCTAAAAGACGCTTGGTATAGAATTTGCAATGCTCAAAATAGATCTACCAGGAAGCAATCTACTTCCGTTCTTCTTCGCAATTTTTATGTAGGCGCTACTCCTTGGTACAGATATATCCTTGATACCATTACCAGAGGGAACTTCTTGGGTAGCCATACTTTTGATTCTTATAATGCTATGATAGATTTGTTTGGCTCACCGCCTCTTTTGGTTAATGGAACTACGTTAACTTTGGAGCATGTAATGCAAAGACTTGAAATTATTGAGAATAAGGTTGCTACTGTAGAGTTAATTGAAAATTTGGATAATAAGTTCCACAACCGAATCACTCAATATGGATCTAAAGTAGGAGTCACTTTGAAAAATATTAAAGAAAAGGAACCTATAGTTAATGAGAAAATAAATCAGGATTCCACTAGAATCGATAAACTTGAGGGTATTATTACCAACTTGGGAACCACTTTTTCTTCCGTAAATAATACTCCAAGTCCTCCCACTAAAATTGCCAAGCTTATGTATGTTCCTAAAAATAAGGGTGAATCTTCTAGTAAGGAAACTGCGGATCTCAAATCTATAAGTATTCATCCCAATCTTTTTGCTATCATTAAGGAACCATTTGTTACAAATGAATTTTTCGATCTTGTGCCTAAAAGTTTGATAATCAATAAAAAGAAAGAATTTCCTAAGGATGGTAGATGCCTCATTGAATAATTACCTACCAAAGATGGCAATACCTAGATCTATCCTTGCTTTTTATGCCTAGCTAGGGGCGTTAAACGATAGCGCTTGTTGGGAGGCAACCCAATTTTATTTTTTATCACTTGCTTTTTGCTCCTGTTTAGTAATAAATAATTGACCTAGCCTCTGTTTTGGTTGTGTTTTTTTGTGTTTAGTTAGTGTTTGTGCCAAGTAGAACCGTTGGGAAGACTTGAGGAAAGTCTTGATATCTTGCTGTAAAAAACAGAAACTTTAGTGCTCACAAGAACTGCTGCCATTTTTATTTGGAAAGTGATATTTAGTTAATTATTTTTGAAGATGATTAATAGATAAATTAATCACGTCCATAAATTTATTTTAGAATTTTTTGGGTTCCATATCTTGCTCTAGTTACAGATTACTACAGACTGTTCTGTTTTTGACAGATTCTGTTTTTCGTGTGTTGTTTGCTTATTTTGATGAATCTATGACTAGTAAAATAGTTTATAAACCATAGAGAATTTGGAATACAGTAGGTTTAACACCAATATAAATAAAGAATGAGTTCATTACAGTACCTTGAAGTGGTATTTTGTTTCCTTTCGCTAACGGAGCTCATGAGATTTTCTACTTTAAGTTTTGTGTTGTGAAGTTTTCAAGTTTTGGGTAAAGATTTGATGGATTCTGGAACAAGGAGTGGCAAGAGCCTAAGCTTGGGGATGCCCATGGCACCCCCAAGATAATCTAAGGACACCTAAAATCCAAAGCTTGTGGATGCCCCAGAAGGCATCCCCTCTTTCGTCTACTTCCATCGGTAACTTTACTTGGAGCTATATTTTTATTCACCACATGATATGTGTTTTGCTTGGAGCGTCTTGTATGATTTGAGTCTTTGCCTTTTAGTTTACCACAATCATCCTTGCTGTACACACCTTTTGAGAGATCCATACATGATTTGGAATTTGTTAGAATACTCTATGTGCTTCACTTATATCTTTTGAGTTATATAGTTTTGCTCTAGTACTTCACTTATATCTTTTAGAGCACGGTGGTGGATTTGTTTTATAGAAACTATTGATCTCTCATGCTTCACTTAGATTATTTTGAGAGTCTTAAATAGCATGGTAATTTGCTTAAATAATCCTAATATGCTAGGTATTTAGGATTAGTAAAAAAATTCTTATGAGTGTTTTGAATACTAAGAGAAGTTTGATGCTTGATGATTGTTTTGAGATATGGAGGTAATAATATCAAAGTCGTGCTAGTTGAGTAGTTGTGAATTTGTGAAATGCTTGTGTTGAAGTTTGCAAGTCCCGTAGCATGCACGTATGGTAAACGTTATGTAACAAATTTGAAATATGAGGTGTTCTTTGATCGTCCCCCTTATGGGTGGGGGTCGGGGATTGGCGATGGTATTTTCCTTCCAATCTGCCCCCCCCCCCCTAGGAGCATGCGCGTAGTGCTTGGTTTTTGATGACTTGTAGATTTTTGTAGTAAGTATGTGAGTTCTTTATGACTAATGTTGAGTCCATGGATTATACGCACTCTCACCCTTCCATCATTGCTAGCCTCTTCGATACCGTGCATTGCCCTTTGTCACATTGAGAGTTGGTGCAAACTTTGCCGGTGCATCCAAACCCCGTGATATGATACGCTCTTTCACACATAAACCTCCTTATATCTTCCTCAAAACAGCCACCATACCTACCTATTATGGCATTTCCATAGCCATTCCGAGATATATTGCCATGCAACTTTCCACCGTTCCGTTTATCATGACACATTCATCATTGTCATATTGCTTAGCATGATCATGTAGTTGACATAGTATTTGTGGCAAAGCCACCATTCATAATCCTTTCATACATGTCACTCTTGGTTCATTACATATCCCGGTACACCGCCGGAGGCATTCATATAGAGTCATCTTTTGTTCTAGCATCGAGTTGTAATCATTGAGTTGTAAATAAATAGAAGTGTGATGATCATCATTCTCTAGAGCATTGTCCCAAGTGAGGAATTAAAAAAAGAGGGGAGATAAAGGCCATAAAAAAGGAAGAGAAGGCCCAAAAAAGAGTGAAAAAGAGAGAAGGGACAATGTTACTATCCTTTGGCACACTTATGCTTCAAAGTAGCACCATAATCTTCATGATAGAGAGTCTTTTGTTTTGTCACTTTCATATACTAGTGGGAATTTTTCATTATAGAACTTGGCTTGTATATTCCAACAATGGGCCTCCTCAAGTGCCCTAGGTCTTCGTGAGCAAGCAAGTTGGATGCACACCGACTTAGTTTCTTTTGTTGAGCTTTCATACATTTATAGCTCTAGTCCATCCGTTGCATGGAAATCCCTACTCCTTGCATTAACATCAATCGATGGGCATCTCCATAGCCCATTGATTAGCCTCGTTGATGTGAGACTTTCTCCTTTTTGTCTTCTCCACATAACCCCCATCATCATATTCTATTCCATCCATAGTGCTATGTCCATGGCTCGCACTCATATATTGCGTGAAAGTTTATAGGTTTGAGATTACTAAAGTATGAAACAATTGCTTGGCTTGTCATCGGGGTTGTGCATGATGGGAGCATTCTTGTGTGACGAAAATGGAGCATGACTAAACTATATGAATTTGTAAGGATGAACTTTCTTTGGCCATGTTATTTTGAGAAGACATAATTGCTTAGTTAGTATGCTTGAAGTATTATTATTTTTATGTCAATATGAACTTTTATCTTGAATCTTTCGGATCTGAATATTCATACCACAATTAAGAAGAATTACATTAAAATTATGCCAAGTAGCACTCCGCATCAAAAATTCTGTTTTTATCATTTACCTACTTGAGGACGAGCATGAATTAAGCTTGGGGATGCTTGATACGTCTCCAACGTATCTATAATTTTTGATTGCTCCATGCTATATTATCTACTGTTTTGGACATTATTGGGCTTTATTATCCAATTTCATATTATTTTTGGGACTAACCTATTAACCGGAGGCCCAGCCCAGAATTGCTGTTTTTGCCTATTTTAGGGTTTCGAAGAAAAGGAATATCAAACGGAGTCCAAACGGAATGAAACCTTCGGGAACGTGATTTTCTCACCGAACATGATCCAGGAGACTTGGACCCTACGTCAAGAAATAAAGGAGGAGGCCACGAGGTAGGGGGCGCGCCCTCCACCCTCATGGGCCCCCTGTTGCTCCACCGACGTACTCCTTCCTCCTATATATACCTACGTACCCCCAAACGATCAGATACAGAGCCAAAACCCTAATTCCACCGCCGTAACTTTCTGTATCCACGAGATCCCATCTTGGGGCCTGTTCCGGAGCTCCGCCGGAGGGGGCATCCATCACGGAGGGCTTCTACATCAACACCATAGCCTCTCCGATGAAGTGTGAGTAGTTTACCATAGACCTTCGGGTCCATAGTTATTAGCTGGATGGCTTCTTCTCTCTTTTTTGATCTCAATACAATGTTCTCCCCCTCTCTCGTGGAGATCTATTCGATGTAATCTTCTTTTTGCGGTGTGTGTGTTGAGACCGATGAATTGTGGGTTTATGATCAAGATTATCTATGAACAATATTTGAATCTTCTCTGAATTCTTTTATGTATGATTGGTTATCTTTGCAAGTCTCTTCGAATTATCAGTTTGGTTTGGCCTACTAGATTGATCTTTCTTGCAATGGGAGAAGTGCTTAGCTTTGGGTTCAATCTTGCGGTGTCCTTTCCCAGTGACAGTAGGGGCAGCAAGGCACGTATTGTATTGTTGCCATCATGGATAACAAGATGTTTTTTTATCATATTGCATGAATTTATCCCTCTACATCATGTCATCTTGCTTAAGGCGTTACTCTGTTTTCATGAACTTAATACTCTAGATGCATGCTGGATAGCAGTCGATGAGCGGAGTAATAGTAGTAGATGCAGGCAGGAGTCTGTCTACTTGTCTCGGACGTGATGCCTATATACATGATCATACCTAGATATTCCCATAACTATGCTCAATTGTGTCAATTGCTCAATAGTAATTCGTTCACCCACCGTAAAATACTTATGCTCTTGAGAGAAGCCACTAGTGAAACCTATGGCCCCCGGGTCTATCTTCATCTTATTAATAATTCAATACTTAGTTATTTCCTTTCTTTTTTACTTTGCTTTTATTTTACTTTGCATCTTTATCACAAAAATATCAAAAATATTATCTTATCATATCTATCAGATCTCACTCTTCTAAGTGACCGTGAAGGGATTGACAACCCCTTATCGCGTTGGTTGCAAGGAGTTATTTGTTTTGTGCAGGTACGAGGGACTCGCGCGTAGCCTCCTACTGGATTGATACCTTGGTTCTCAAAAACTGAGGGAAATACTTGCGCTACTTTGCTGCATCATCCTTTCCTATTCAAGGAAATCCACCACAGTGCTCAAGAGGTAGCAGTGGTGTCTCGTTGCCCTTGAAGAGCAACTTCCAGGCATCTTCGTGAGTGGTTTCGAAGAGCCTCTTCAGGGTATGGTGCTTCTTCGGATTGAACTCCCACAAAGGGAGACTTTGGCTTTGGCACGGGAGAATCATGCGAACTAGCATCACATGGATTACATCGACGACTTGATATCTTTGTCCACCATGCTTTGCACATGCGTCTGCAGCGCTATCAGCTCGTCTGACGAAGACCAATTCGGGCTTTTCTCAACCTAGGAGGTGAGTCGCATGGGAGCCCCGAAGTTGAATTCGGCAGCCACGACCCAGGTGGTGCTGCGGGGTTTTGTGATGTAGAACCACTATTTCCGCCATTCCTTGACGGTCTCCACGAAAGTGCCTTTTGGCCAGGAGACACTGGTCAACTTGCTCACCATGGCACCTCCGCACTCCATGTGCTGGCCGTCCACCACCTTCGGCTTCACGTTGAAGACCTTGAGCCACAGCCCGAAGTGGGGTTGGATGCGGAGGAAGGCCTCACACACGATGATGAACGCTGAGATGTTGAGGAAGGAGTTTGGGGATAGATCATGGAAGTCTAGCTCGTAATAGAACATCAGCCCGCGGACGAAGTGGTGGAGTGGAAACCCTACCCCGCGGAGGAAATGAGGGATGAATACCACCCTCTTGTTGGGCTTCGGTGTGGGGACGACTTGCCCCTGGGCTGGAAGACATTGAAGCAGATGGGACTTGTGAAATATTGTATTCTATGCAGTCAGGTGTGGTAGTTGTGTTGCAGATCCGGACACCTTCGTTTTATCCGAAGACTATCTTGGAGTATTCGAGAAGTGGAACCCGCCTTGCAATGTCGAAGACAATCTGTGCGCCGGACACATCGTCATTGAAGCCTAGTTCAGGGGCTACTGAGGGAGTCCTGGACTAAGGAGTCCTCGGGTGTCCAATTTATTGGATATGGGCCAGACTGACGGGCCGTAAAGATACGAAAACCAAAGACTCTACTCGTGTCCGGATAGGACTCTCCTTAGCGTGGAAGGCAAGCTTGGCGATCAACTATGAAGATTCCTTTCTTTGTAACCGACCTTGTGTAACCCTAGATCCCTCCTGTGTCTACATAAACCAGAGGGCTAGGTCCGTAGATACATCCTCATAATCATAGCCAGGTTAGACTTTTAGGGTTTAGCCATTACGATCTTGTGGTAGATGAACTCTTGTAATACTCATATTTATCAAGATCAATCAAGCAGGAAGTAGGGTATTACCTCCATAGAGAGGGCCCGAACCTGGGTAAAAATTATGTCCCTCGTCTCCTGTTACCATCGATCCTAGATGCACAGTTCGGGACCCCCTACCCGAGATCCGCCGGTTTTGACATCGACAATGCCCCAGTATGCATCCCACCTTTTTTCTTCAACAATTATCGGTTAGTATCGGTTGAGCCTAAGTCTTTACTTCTTCACATGATGTGTGCTATTCTTGGAATGTCATTTTGTTTTGTTTTGCTTGCTGTTTTAATAAAATTCTTAGATCTGAAAGTTTTTAATAAGATAGAGTCCTCAATTAGCTACTCATTTACTTAACTACTTGCATGATCTTCACTTATATCTTTTTGGAGTAGCTTGTCATTTACTCTTGTGCTTCACTTATATCCTATGAGTAAATTGTTGAATAAATTGAATATCATGAAGTTGAAATCATATCATGCCTAGTGGTAGATTCATATTGGGTTTAGAAAGTGAATCTTTTGAAGCTTGACAATCACAATATTGGTCATACAAGCAATTCACGAATAATTAGTATAAGGAAGAGAACTTCCACATGCAAATACACTATCTTGGAAATCTTTTGTGATTGTTAGCCCCCATTAAAATATTATATGCCAAAATTGTTGACGTTGGACAAGGAAGACAACGTAATGGTTTATGTTTGTTCATATTAACATAGAAGTTATATTGTTATAGATCCTTCAACATGTGGTGCTTGCCCCCCCTTGTTGCTAGCCAAAAGTTCCGCACCAAGTAGAGATACTACTTGTGCATCCAAAAACCCTTAAACCCAAATCATATCTTCAAGAGTCCACCATACCTACCTAAGGATTGAGCAAGATCCTTCGAGTAAGTTGTCATCGGTGCAATAAGGCAATAAAAATTGCTTCTAAAAAGTGTTAGATAATTTAGTGTAAGAGAAAATCGAGCGTTGTACGAACTTGTGATGGCAAAGAATAAAAGCGACAGACTGCATAATAAAGATTGCTATCATAAGGGGCAATATAACATGACATTCTTTTGCACTAAGGGGTTGATCATACAAACAAAAAGCGCATGGCAACCTCTTATTCCCTATGCGAAGGGCCTATCTTTTACTTTTCAGTATTTACTTTTATGCAAAGAGTCAACGTTTTTCTCTTTATTCCTTTTTTCTTTTTCTTTTTGGCAAGCATCATGTGGTGAGGAAAGATCTAGGCACATATATCCAGTTAGATATGGGTAGCATGAGTTATTATTATTAACATCGCCCTTGAGGTGTGTGATGTCCCCAGTTCAATCGTACACTAATCATACACGCAAACGTGTACGATCAAGATCAGGGACTCACGGGAAGATATCACAACACAACTCCAAAAATAAAATAAGTCATACAAGCATCATATTACAAGCCAGGGCCCTCGAGGGCTCCAATACAAGAGCCCGATCATAGACGAGTCAGCAGAAGCAACAATATATGAGTACAGACATAAGTTAAACAAGTTGCCATAAGATGTCAAGCAAAAACTGGAATACAAATCGAAAGAGGCGCAGGCCTCCTGCCTGGGATCCTCCTAAACTACTCCTGATCGTCGCCGACGGCCTGCACGTAGTAGTAGGCACCTCCAGTGTAGTAGGAGTCGTCGACGACGGTGGCGTCTGGCTCCTGGGCTCCCACGTCAGGTCGCAACAACCAGGTATGGAAAGGGGGAAAAGAGGGAAGCAAAGCAATCGTGAGTACTCATTCAAAGTACTCGCAAGCAAGGAGCTACACTACATATGCATTGATATCAATGAAAGGGGTAGTATATGTGGACTGAACTATAGAAAGCCAGAATAAGAGGGAGATAGCTAGTCCTATCAAAGACTACGCTTCTGGTAGCCTCCATCTTGAAGCAGTAGAAGAGAGTAGATGATAAGTTAACCAAGTATCATTGCATAGCATAATCCTACCTGGCGATCCTCCCCTTGTCGCCCTATGAGAGAGCGATCATTGGGTTGTATCTGGCAGTTGGAAGGGTGTATTTTATTAAGTATCCGATTCTAGTTGTCATAAGGTCAAGGTACAACTCCGGGTCGTCCTTTTACCGATGGACACGGCTATTCGAATAGATAAACTTCCATGCAGGGGTGCACCACATTTCCCAACACGCTTGATCCCCTTTGGCCGGACACACTTTCCTGGGTCATGCCGGGTCTCGGAAGATCAACATGTCGCAACCCCACCTAGGCATAACAGAGAGGTCAGCACGCCGGTCTAAATCCTATGCGTGCAGGGGTCTGGACCCATCGCCCATTGCACACCTGCACGTTGCGAACGCGGCCGGAAGCAGACCTAGCCTCCCTAATACAAGAGCAGGTGTTCTAGTCCAATCCGGCGCGCGCCGCTCAGTCGCTGACATCAAGAAGGCTTTGGCTGATACCACGACGTCGAGTGCTCATAACTGTTCCCGCGTAGTTGGTTAGTGCGTATAGGCCAGTGGCCAGACTCAGATCAAATACCAAGATCTCGTTAAGCGTGTTATTTTTGAAGTAACCGCGGACGCCGACCAGGGCCAGGCCCACCTCTCTCCTAGGTGGTCTCAACCTACCCTGTCGCTCTGCCACAAAGGTCCCCTTAGAGGGTCGTCGGGACAAACGTCCTTTCGGTCCCAATCCGTGAATCACTCACGGGTACTCTACGAGCCGACCTGACTTTAGTCACCACAGGTATCATATATTCTATATATAAGTATATACCCGTGATCACCTCCCGAGTGATCAGGGTCCGGTAGTATAGCATGACAGACGGACAAGAATGTAGGGCCACTGATGGAATACTAGCATCCTATACTAAGCATTTAGGATTGCAAGTAAAGGTAACAACAGTAGTAGCAAAGACAGGCTACGCATCAGGATTTAATTCATGTACTAAGCATTTCGTCTCGTCGTTCTGAGCAACTTTCATGTACAAAGTATTTTCATCCGAGTTACAAATTAGTTTATATTAATTTTCAAAGATTTAATTCATTTTTAGAATTAACAGAATTAATTTAATTAGAAAATGTAATTATGACATCAGCATGATATCGGAGTGATGTCAGCAGTCAACTAGTCAGTTAACCAAGTCAAACTGACATGTGGGTCCCATTCGTCATTGTCTCATACTAACTAAACCTGTTAATTAGACTAACTCAGTGATTAGGTTAATTCATTTTAATTAGATTAGTTAAGCAGGATTAATTAACTTAATTAACTCGTTAATTAATTAATTACTAGTTTATTTATTTTTATTTATTTATTTTTTTAAAAATCGTTCTGGCGCAGGGCCCGTTTGCCACAGGCCCATAGGGCCTTAGCGGGCACGGGCGGTGCGGTTACGGGCGCCGGGGCGTGCGGGCGCTGCTGGCGCCCAATAGGGCGCCGCAGGGAGGAGCGCATGACGAGGGGGAGGGGCCTCGCGGTGGCCGGCGATGGCGGACGTCGCAGCGCAGAGGAGGAGCGGCGCGCGGGGCAGAGTGGGCCGACGCGAGCGGCGGCTGCAGCTGGGACGGGCGAATCGGGACACAGGGGGGGAGGTGGTGGAGCACGGCGGCTGCAGCGAGTAGTAGCAGCAGGGCGGGCGAGCGGCAGAGGGGCGCAGCGGCGCGACGTGGGCGTGCGGGAGGGGGGAGCGCAGGCGGGTGTGGTGATGCGGGTGCGCGCGCGAAGGCGGAGCCGTGGGCGCGGCGGGGTCGTGGTGAGCGTGGAGCGAGGAGGCCGGGGCGAGGCACCCATGGCGCAGCCTGCGGTGCGGGTGGCCACGTAAGGGGGCCTGTGCGGGCAAGCGCATGCGACTCCGGAGGCGGGGGTGAGCAGGGGCGGACGGGGGCATGCGGGAGCGCGGCCTAGTCGCAACGAGCGCGGAGACCAGGCGCAGTGAGCGCGACCGCGGGGCAGTGGGCGTGAGCGAGGCCATGGCGGGCGCAGGAGCAGAGGCGGGAGGCGACGGGGTTCTCACCCGCGTTGGTGAGCAGGGGACGGCGAGGCTCAATGGAGACTTTGGGGAGGAGGACGGGGACACGTCGCCGGCGAGGAGGAGACAAGGAGGACGAGGTGACGGGCGGCGGAGTCCGGGACGTCGAGCAGCGACAGGGTCACAGCCCCGATCCAGATCGGATCGGGAGGGGGGAGCAGGAGGGAGTGGGGGAATTGGGGTGGTCGTGGGGCTAGGGTTCGGTGCCCTCAGGGGGGTACAGGCCAGGGGCTGGGCCGGCTGGTTGTTGGCCTGGTGGCCAGCTGGACTACGGCCCAACAGGGCGGGGGGGGGGGGGTTCTTTTTATTTCTTTTGGTTTTGTTTATTTGTGTTTTCTTTTTTACTTCTTACTTATTTTCCTTTTCTGTTTTACCTTAGTTTTTGATTTATCTTGGTCTAGCCCTCTGCCACAAAAAGGTTGGCCCCCCAAACAAATTAGTTTAACAATTTAATGTTTATAAAAGGCACTAATTTAATTGTTATAGCCATTGTTTTAGTTATTTTGGAACATTTACATATTTCATAAAAATGTGGCTTCATTACCAAAATTACCTATGCATTATATGTCACCTCTCGAACATTTTAGTCTTAATGTTTGAAAAACTTTTGATGTTTGCTTTTATTTCAAATTTGAATTTGGATCGGTTCTCAACTAACGCGAGATTAACAACAAGGATCATGGTGATGTGGCACCATTAGCAGGGTATTACTATAGCTTAAATATCTGGGTGTCACAAGGTGAATACATTGGAAGGCGAAATTATAAGCCCCTATGTTTCTATGTGTCTGGTTGAAACGTTTTACTCATGTGTATGCGGTGAGTGTTAGCAATCATAGAAGACTATATGATGGTTCAGTGATACGTCTCCAACATATCTATAATTTATGAAGTATTCATGCTATTTTATTATCATTTTTGGATGTTTTACAATCATTTTATAGCAACTTTATATCATTTTTTGGGACTAACCTATTGACCGAGTGCCTAGTGCCAGTTGCTGTTTTTTGCTTGTTTTTTACATCGCAGGAAATCAATATCA
Organism: Triticum urartu; assembly: GCF_003073215.2. NCBI lineage: Eukaryota > Viridiplantae > Streptophyta > Magnoliopsida > Poales > Poaceae > Triticum > Triticum urartu. Next base: position 472,002,678 of record NC_053023.1, read on the forward strand.
AACGGAGTCCAAACACCACGAAACTTTTTGTGGATTTTTTTATGGACTAGAAGACTCCCGATGGGCCAGAGCAGCACCTGGGGGTGCCCCGAGGGGGGAACAACCCACCAGGGCGTGCTTGGGGGGCCAGGCGCGCCCAGGTGGGTTGTGCCCACCTCGTTGGCCTCCCACCCCCCCCCTCTTTACCCTATAAATTCCCAAATATTCTGAAAAACCCCAAGATAAACCTAGATCACAAGTTCCACCGCCGCAGACCTCTGTAGCCACCGTAAACCAATCTAGGCCCCATTCCGGCACCCTATCGGAGGGGGGAATCATCTCCGGTGGCCATCTTCATCATCCTAGCGGCCACCATGATGAGGAGGGAGTAGTCCACCCTCAAGGCTGAGGGTTTGTACCAGTAGCTATGTGTTTAATCTCTCTCTCTCTCTCTCTCGTGTTCTTGAGATGTCACGATCTTGATGTATCGCGATCTTTGTTAATAGTCGGATCATATGGTGTTTTCCCCTCTCTATCTTGTTGTGAGTTGAGTTTTCCCTTTGAGATTTCGTTTTATTGGATTAAATACTTTTATGGATTCGAGAGCACTTGATATATGTCTTGCATATGAATACTCGTGGTGACAATGGGGTATCATATTGATTCACTTGATATGTGTTTTGGCACTCAACTCATGGATTCCCGAGGTGACATTGGGGTAATCTACGCATAGGGGTTGATGCACGTTCTTGTCTTTGTTTCTCCGGTAGAAATCTCAGGGCACTCTTTGAGGTTATTTGTGTTGGATTGAGTATTATAAATCTGAAATTATTTGGTGTTATTTTAGTACGAACTCTTGGATAGATCAATCGGAAAGAATAGCTTCGAGGTGGTTTCGTACCCTACAAATAATTTCTTATGTTCTTCGCTAGATAGGAACTTTGGAGTGATTCTTCATCGCACTTTGAGGGGTGGTTATATGATCCAATTATATTGGCAATGTTGAGAGACTGCACTAGCGAATGTACGGACTATGAACCCAAGGCCTCATTTTCAAGCATTGCAATTCCGTTTTGTGCCCGTTTACTATTTGCTACCTTGCTATTTTTATTTATTCAGATTATAAAATATATTTGTACCATCAATATTACACTTTTATCACCATCTCTTCACCGAACTAGTGCACCTATACAATTTGCCATTGTATTGGGTGTGTTGGGGACACAAGAGATTTCTTGTATTTGGTTGCAGGGTTGTTTGAGAGAGACCATCTTCATCCTACACCTCCCACGGATTGATAAACCTTAGGTCATCCACTTGAGGAAAAATTGCTACTATCCTACAAAACTCTGCGCTTGGAGGCCCAACATGAGTCTACAAGAATAAAGTTGTGTAGTAGACATCATTGAGTGTGTGGAGCTTTTACTTATACTCTGTTGAATAAGTTGAATTACAATTGCTTGGTGACCGAGAACATAGGTTGTTGAGTTTCAAGAGAATTCATTGTTTGAACCTTAAAATGTGAATTTGTTGGTACTTTAACATGAGAAATTTTATGAGAAAGAATTGTTGTTATGATGCTTGGAAAAGTGATTGAAATTGTCACTGATCAAACTTGTGCACTTTGCTAGCATTCACACTTCTAAATTATTATTTTTATCATTTACCTACTCGAGGACGAGTAGGAATTAAGCTTGGGGATGCTGATACGTCTCATATCTATAATTTATGAAGTATTCATGCTATTATATTATCATTCTTGGATGTTTTACAATCATTTTGTACCAACTTTATATCAGTTTTTGGGACTAACCTATTGACCAAGTGCCAATTGCTGTTTTTTGCTTGTTTTTTACATCGTAGGAAATCACTATCAAGTGGAGTCCAAACACCTCGAAACTTTTTGAGGATTTTTTATGGACCATAAGACCACCAATGGGCTAGAGCAGCACCTAGGGGTGCCCCGAGGGGGGCACAACCCACCAGGGCGCGCCTAGGTGGGTTGTGCCCACCTCGGTGTCCTCCCGCACCCCCTCTTTGCCCTGTAAAATCCCAAATATTCCAAAAACCCTCGGGGGTTAACCTAGATTAGAAGTTCCGCCGCCGCAAGGCTCTGTAGCCATCGAAAACCAATCTAGACCCCATTCTGGCACCCAGCCGGAGGGGGGAATCATCATCGGTGACCATCTTCAGCATCCCGGCGGCCACCACGATGAGGAGGGAGTAGTCCACCATCACGGCTGAGGGTTTGTACCAGTAACTATGTGTTTAATCTCCCTCTCTCATGTTCTTGAGATGTCACGATCTTGATGTATCGCGGGCTTTGTTAATATAGTCGGATCATATGGTGTTTTCCCCTCTCTATCTTGCTGTGATGAATTGAGTTTTTCCCTTTGAGATTTCATTGTTACCGGATTGAATACTTTTATGGAATTGAGAGCACTTGATGTATGTCTTGCATATGAATACTCGTGGTGACAATGGGGTATCATATTGATTCACTTGATATGTGTTTTGGCATTCAACTCGCGGATTCCCGCGGTGACATTGGGGTAATCTATGCATAGGGGTTGATGCACGTTCTTGTCTTTTGTTTCTCCGATAGAAATCTTGGGGCACTCTTTGAGGTTCTTTGTGTTTGATTGAGTATTATGAATCTGAAATTATTTGGTGTTATTTTAGCACTAACTCTTTGATAGATCGATCGGAAAGAATAGCTTCGAGGTGGTTTCGTACCCTACAAACGATTTCTTCGTATGTTCTCCGCTGGATAGGAACTTTGGAGTGATTCTTTGTTGCATGTTGAGGGATTGTTATATGATCGAATTATATTAGCATTGTTGAGAGATTGCACTAGCAAAAGTACGGACCCTAGGCCTCATTTTCAAGCATTGCAATACCGTCTTTGAGCCCGTTTACTATTTGGTACCTTGCTGTTTTTATTTATTCAGATTATAAAAATATATTTCTACCATCAATATTACACTTTTATCATCATCTCTTCGCCGAACTAGTGCGCCTATACAATTTTGCCATTGTATTGGGTGTGTTGGGTGTCGTGGGAGTAAGTCTGACAATAGAATAGGGGGTACGTATGAGGAGGCAAGATCCAAGCTACGACGAGGTTGTGCACTTAAGGTTTACGAGTTCAGGCCCTTCTCGGAGGAAGTAACAGCCCTACGTCTCAGTGCCCGGAGGCTTGGTCGACTGGATTATGCATGAGAGTTACAGGGGGTGCGAACCCTTGTGCCAGAGGGGGGTGGCTTATATAGAGTGTGCCAGACCCCTCCAACCCTCAGTTACACAGGGTTCAATGTACATTAAGACAGTGTGGTAACGCTAGGTATAAAGAGTTATAAATGATCTTTAACACTATAGAGTGAATGCTTGACCGTTGCCATCCTAAGTGACTTTAGACCTTCCATTCTGCGAGTGATTCTTCGTGCGGTCGAATGACTGCATACTGGTCGAGTGGACTTGGGGTATCCGAGTGGTATGTTTGGTCGAGTGGATTGCACTCCAATGTGATTTCAGTCAGTACCTTCCATTGGTTCTTGAATGTACTTGGCTTTAGGGCAATGTCCTTAGGTAGGGTGTCTAGGATAGGCCTATGACCCTACCCTAGGTACATGTCATCGTCATCAGCCCCCGAATGGATTGAGGTCCGACTGAAGAAGGGTTGAAGTTGGTTCCGACTCGATTATATGCCCCGGAGGAATTCCAACGGAGTCCGGAAATCATGTTGAGGTTTCAACCTTATTTCAGCCGCCTTGATCGATTCAGAGGTCGTCGAGTGAACTATATTGAGAATCTTCGAGTGTGTTATGGTGTGAAATCTTGGCGCGATTGGTTGCTCTGTTGTTCCGAGATCTCACGGGATTCGAAAATTTGGAGAAGCGCGCAGGACAGAGCATGCCGTAGTTATTGGAATGGATAGACAGGGGCTCCTCGATACTCGCGTCGCCTTTTTCACCACGTATCGGGCGAGCGACTGTTGCAGGATATGACTGGATTGCTTGGGCCCACGAGTCAGCCACTCAGAAGTAAGCCCATAAAAGGCGTCGAGGCCGATGCATTTGCACAGTGCGCCTCATTCTCTCTTCTTCCTCTGCTGCTCCACCGCGTCCTCCTCCACTCTTGACGCCGCCGCTCCGCCCGTGCACAGTCCACCGCAATGCGAAAGGACAAGACGGCAGCTGTGGAGTGCGCGAAGAAGGCGACGGCGACGACAAAGGGCAAGAAGACGAGTCAGTATCGTCGTCAAGATCCGGATTGCCGCCTGGCTGGATCACACGGGATTGGATCCAGTCCACGATCCAGAAGGAAGACTTGGAGGATCTGGCCGGTGCGGGCCTGATTGCTCACTGGTCTTGGAGATTGCCGGGGAATGAGACTGAACCTTAGCCGCAAGAGGGTGAGTGCGTCCTCCTCGCAACCCATGTCGGCCATGGTTTTTCTTTGCCTCCGTATCCTTTCTTCCGGGGCTTCTTGAACTTTTTTAAAGCACAAATCCATCATTTCCCCCAAACACCTTCACCTATCTTGCTACGTACATTTCTTTGTGCGAAAACTTCTTGGGCTGCCCACCGCACTAGGGTCTCTTCAAGCACATTTTCACTTGCCGCTCCCAAACTATGAAGAAAGCACATCCGACTGATCATAAGACCCACGTTATCCAAATGTGCGGGGGTTTGGGGATTCAAACTAGGGGTAGAAGCACCTTTCCTTCAATAACCCTTCCCGAGTCAGTCCGCGGATGGTAGTCGACTTGGTTCTATTGCAAGGATGTCCCGACTCCGGGCCACTCGACCGGTCTTCCCCCTTTCACCATGGACCAACCCCGCCAACCTTCCTCATTGACCATGACTCCGGAGGAGAAAGGCGAAGTTTCTCATTTAGCCGACCAGGTTGTCAGATTAGTCCGGGAGGGGGTGACTGGCATGGACTTGCTGGAAGTGTTCCTCAGTCGACGTATACAGCCTCTCCAAGCCCACGACCATCCGATGTGGATGTATTTCAGGCATTGATGACACCGCTCGGGTCCACCCAGAGGAAGTCACCGAGGAGACGGTGGCTCAGTGGCTGCGAAGCATAACTGGGAACAAGGACAACCCCAGAGGGTCCAGGAGCACTACAAAAAAATACACTTCCGTGATGATACATGTTTGTCACAGTAGGTCGCGTTTTTTGTCATGCATGTACATCCATGACGATTTTATGACAGAATCAAGATAGTCATACATGTGCTGTCATAGAAGTGTTCCATGACATTACCAAAATTATCATCACGGAAGTTTCCACTTCCATGGCGATAAATCGCGCGTCACAGAACTGCTTTCGTCAAGGGTGACCGACACGTGGCTTCCACCGTAACGAAACGCCGTTAAGCTATCGGGTCGGATTTTGGATCCGATAACCTGTTAACAGCCCTGACCAATGGGAAATTTCCACGTGTAAAATTCTGATTGGCCGAAGGGAACACCTGTCAGCTCGTCAGTGGGCCAGATATCGCTCGTCCATTGGAGGAGACATGCCTATGATACGTCGACACGTGGCTGGGCCCAACAGAGGCCCATATAGGTTAAAAAGGCCGGCCCAGTCAAAGGCCCGTAGAACTTAATCAGGTACTTGTGGGCCAGCCCAATAACGGCCTGCTTAATAAAGGCCCATTTACGGCCCGAAGCCAGATCTAGCCCATTAATTTTTCGCCCAATATTTGTGCCCATTTACGGCCCGAAGCCAGATCTGGCCTGTTAATCGTTCGCCCAATATTTGGGCCCATTTGCGGCTCGAAGCCAGATCTGGCCCGTTAATTGTTCGCCGAATATTTGGGCCCAACTAAAGCCCAGTGACTTTCGACCTGTTAGAGGCTTGATGTAGACATGGGCCCATTTCAGCCCGGTGTGACTTTCGGCCTGGGAATGGTCCGTGCTGCCCATGGGCCATATATGGTCCGACGGGACATCGGGCCCACTAACGGCCCGTGCTAAAGTTGGCAACAGTTAAGCCCAACGTGACTTTGGGCCTGTTAAAGGCCTGTCGTGTAATTCGGCCCGTTGATGCCTGTGCTAAGCTTTCGGCCTCTTAAAGGCCCATGATATCAGTGGGCCAACTAAGGCCCGAGATATGTTTCGGTCTGGTAACGACCCGTGAGCTAACTGGGCCCAAAACGGACCGGTCTACATTTTGGCCTGCTGAAGGCCCGTCGACGACTAGTGAAAATTGAGGCCCAACATGCATTTTGGCCCGCTAAAGGCCCGTGGTTTCATCTCGGCCGCAACAGGCCAGTACAATATTCAGCCTGTTAATGGCCCAACGCTACCTGGGCCAAACTAAGCGCTGGGTCGACAAAAGGCCTAACTAATATATAGGCCGGTGTAAGTTTGGGCCTGGCGCAATGTGTGAAGGCCCCAATCATTCAGGCCCAAGAAAGACACAGGCCAGCCCAATTGTGGTCCGCTAAAAACCTGGCCCGTTAGAGTCGAATGTTTCAGTCCGGTCGACTACATCTGATTTTTTTTCAAATAGCGAATGATGGCAGTAACTTGTAGGAATTAAGAACAAACCTACTCTATACAATAAAGAAATTACGGCATAGTAACTAAGAATAAACCTGCACTATACAATAAAGGATTTAAGGTATATTACATCCACTGGGCATCGAAGTTCGCCACCAGTGATCATAAAGCACAACGAAGAAGCAGATTACAAAAACTGGGCACCATTGCAGCGTAACAAAATAATACTGAACCGAGACCACTTCCAAGACAGTTCAAGAAAGGTTAGCCTTGCGGGGAACTGTTGTGCAAGCTGCTGAGCAAGGCTATGAGACCGGCCTAGCATGTCGGTCATAGCTTCCAGGTGTAGCTGTTTAGCGATGAGGTTCTCATTGGTGTTCTCCACAATCTTTCTTAGAGATAGGACTTCAAGTCGAAGTTGAGTTGCAGAATGCCTTTCTGCTAGAACTTGGGACTGAAGAAGTCGAACTGATTCAGACAACGAATTTTGTGAGCTTGTCTGACTATTAGTCTCAAGTAACTTGAACACTGCATCAAGACAAGACTTTGGGGTTGTCTCGCTATCTTCAAGATGTTTTGCCTTCTTTGCTGCAATATATGTTGGGTTTGTCTCACAGCCTTCAGCAGACTTGTGCATGCCATCATGCATATCACCCTGAAACAAAGCAGAGAGATGACAGGTTTTGCACGTGTATAAACAAAGATGATAACTGTTCTGTCAATTCCATCCAATTTCAAATTAGAAAATAAAGAGTAAGTTCAAAATATCAATAGCATAATTTGGCATTGTTCATAATGCGGGGAGCTTGACCACACTACTGGATTACCATGTCAACATAACAAGCATAGATGAATGGCAAAGAAAATCATTGTATCTATTTTGGATAATGTGCATGGCATGTTGTTCATATCATCAGGCACATCAGTAAGATAAAATAGGAGATGACAAGGTGCAAATGTGGGCTGCTTCACCACACACTAGATTATAGATCCACAAAAACAAGCATACATATAGGGAGTATTAAGTAATGTGCATGGTATGAATAAGGAATTTGGTTTTACAAGTAAAACTTAGAACTTATGGTTCTTACGAACATGCATTTTGGTAGAAACATCAAACTAAACAGCAGTAAATGATAGGGAGTGTGAGCAAATTAAACAGCAGTTGAGGATAAAGGCTTTAGAAGGACTGACTTACATTAACATTTAACACCGGCTTTATAATGCCCTTCTCCATGTCAAGGGAAGGATAACTCAAGAATTTCAGCACATAATTTTCTTCATAAGCATTGTCTGTACTCTACATTTTCTAGAGAGTAATTATAGATATGATAATACTGGAAGGGACAGAGGATAATGAAGATAAGATCCAGATTGATGCTACATAATCAACTACCAATCCCTGGAAGTACAAGCGTTACAGGACAAAATGTACTGACAAGAGCAATGGGCTACACTTCTGCACTGGCATTGTCTGTGTATTCTACTTGTTGGTAAGATTAAATATAGATCCGATCTTTTTTAGTAAATGGTGGGCGAGGGAGATAAGATGCAGAATGCTACAAAATGAACCAATCCCTCTTCCCATAATACAAGAGTGCTTTAAACACTAGTGTACTGTACAAAACGTTCTTATATTATGGGACAGAGGGAGTAGCTGTTAATGTAAGTACAGTGATAGACCACATTCAGTCCTTACAAGAGGACTGCAGAGCTAAACCTCTTCAAAAGCATTGGGTTGATTCTAAATTTATGTAAGAGTCCATACAGATCTTATAATGTCCACCAAATGGACGATTACGAGGCTAACATGTGCAGTGATGCTACATAATCAAACAACTATGAAAGTAAGTATGGTCATACAGGGCAAGAGGTACTCACAAGAGCAATGCAGTGTGCAGTATAGTTGCGAGATTCTGTGGTCCCTTGAGAACAAATGTTCTACTGCTAACAGTTTTCGTACAAGTGAGACATTAAGCCAAATGCAGAAATGTAGTTCAAATTGTGATGTGATATCATAGACAGTACCTTACGTTGCAGCCGAGACCAATGTGTAACAAGATTATTCCAGTCACCGTCGGATAAATGTAGCACCAGAGACTTTACAGAAATTTCGTTCAGAGGCTTGCCATCGAAGTGCGCTTGCCTTAGGTAGGAACGATACTTCATCAACGAGTGCTTGAAAAGCGCAACCAACCCTTGCTCGTCATCACAATCCAGTTTGCTCCTCGCCTATTTTAAAGAATGAAATCTTGTGTCTTCTGTCAGCAGAAACATATGCAGTAATGACCATGAATAACATTAGTACATTACTTACGCGTAAGTTGTGGAGGAAGACTGGAAATTGTTCTGTGTCTGCGGTATAATCTTTCCATGAAGGAAAGATGCGCACAAAGTTCCTGACAACAACATAAATCTTCATCTTCTAAACTGGGAAGAAATGGAACAGGGGTCCTATTTGCTGCAATTGGGGCTCTCTTTGGTTCGAAAAGGGATTTGGCAACTGGATTTGGTGTACTCTTTGCTGGAATGGGGGTTTTGCTCGTACAGCTGGTGCTATGTCAACTGGCATAATCATACTGTTTGCTGCAGTTGGGGTCTGCTGAGTTGGGGCATCAGAAATGACCAGTGTAGTAGGGCTAGAGTCTGCTAGAGTTGGGGTATTTTGTGGGTCAGGTGATATTGCAACTACACCTAATGGGCTATTTGATTTATCAGGTGCCACTACCTTTTCCAAATACTTTGCTTGTGCTCCTCCACAATCAGCAATCGCCCTCTTCCTTTTGAACGTCTGATACACAAGAACAGCATTTGAATGGATAAATATGGTATGATGACAGATGGAATATGTACTGAAAATGGATAGGCAGGGCGTATTCACATACACAATGTGTAAACTAAGCTAATGGCAGTTCAACAAAGTAGAAGCAATGCAAAGCATCAGTTGCAAGATATGTGCGAGCAATGTAACCTTGGAAAGTTAGAGCAAGTACCTTGATGGGTGAATAAGATAGGGCATCTTCCTCTGACTCCTCCACTAGGGAGCTACATTGACTTAGGTCTCCCTCTAGCTCAGAATCACTGTTAGGATCATATTCTGAGCATGAATCTATAGGTGGAGAGCGTTTGCATTGCATTGCATCCAGACTTGATTTCAGTCCCTTAATGCCAAGTTTGACATGCATGGCATTGTTCTGCTTTATTCTTTTCATGCGCGCAAGCTCATAATCATTATGATGCTGTTCAGAATCTGAGATTCATGAAAACATAAAAAGTAGTCAGATTATCTATGGAATGCATTGCGGATTCAACTCGAAGAGTGTCTCCCTATAAACCCCTGCATATGCAAAGTTCACCTCCCCAACCATGCTGACCAGACCACACACAGAAATACAAACCCCTTATGTCTCTATAACAGGCAGACACACATTTCAAAACTGAAGTAGGAACATTAGAATCATATGAAAATCGTATTTGAAAAAATAGACTAAGCAATTATGAGTGGCGTAATGTTTAGCTTCAAGGGTGGAGTGTTGGTAGTGCGACACAAAGCAAGTAGGCAGATTGTATTCCATGTAAAAGATCGAAACCTATGTAAAAGCTGGAAATGACACTTTCTTTCTATACAATGCAGTGTTCATTACCCACACATGATGGAAGAGATCATATAGAGAAATACTATTCACTCATGTCTACGGTTCCAGTATTTAGAAATAGGGTAGTCTACCCTAAAAGAATATTGACAACAAATATGACAAGGCAAACATAGATGTAGTGAATCAATCATTTATTTGTGAGCTTACTAGGGCAAGTATGCAGAATTGTAATTGCAGTAAGAGACCGTCCAAAATCTGAATGAAGAAGTTTTTCTAGCACTTATTGTTTGCAACTACTCGACGTGAATAATTGGATATTATATCGAATGAGTAAGAAATACAAGTAAAATTGTCAACAAACCTGGCTTGCAGTAGTAATCTGGGTCAATGTCACTACGACCAACAATCCAAAATGACTAGTTTCTGTTACGAAGGCCGGAATTTTGAAAACCCTGTGAACTTTAGAGGTACTAAAGATTACCGAAATACATCTGAACCATTCAGTGTAGGTAGCACTGAGCACACAACAAACCCTAATGACGATCCTGCCTAATGAGTAATGAAACAATTAGAAAATGGGTGATGAGGAGTGGCTGCTGAGTGTTGAGGATGTATCTCAGGATAAATCGGGTTGGCTTGGTGGGTGCTGCACGCCTGAGCCCTGAACGGACTGGGAAGGTAGGCACGGCGGTGCGCCCGGGCAGCGGTGACGCTGTTGGGCGAGCGGCTCCTGGCCTCCTGTTAGTCGGGCGTCTCCTCCAAGAGTCATGCCGTCCGGGGACGGCAAGTCGCCGGCGAGGCAGGCGGCTGGGGGCGAGTAGAGATCGGAAGCGCACAACAGAACAGAGGGGAATCGAGGTCTGGGACGACCCAAAATCCCAGGGTGGGCCGGCCCACCGTGGGCACCCTGTAGAGATACACACCCGAGCGGTGAACATGCATTTTCGAAACTAATTTAGGAACATTTAGCTGACCAATTAAACAACTCTGTTTTAATAATATCAGATTCGTATTTGAACAACTAAGCTTGTTTAGCTTGATGGGTGGAGCAGTCTTATTATGGCACGAAGCACGTATTCTGATCGTATAGTGATCATAAAAGGGGGAACTCTAAGCATATTTTTTTAGCAAAAGAGGGTTTCCCCTCCGATTTCTATTAAAGAAACCACCACGGAACCAACATGATCAATTAAACCCTAAGCATGATCAATTAAATCGTATTATGGCTGTGCCATGGAAGATTTGAAGCTGCAAACCGGAGAAATGATATTTAGCATCCATTGTTTGCTTTGAACTAAGAACTAAATTCTAAGAGCTGAAAAGAAAGTAGAGTAACCAAGTTAAGGTCTATTTTCTGGTTGAGATCAAAAAGTTGAGGAGATATGAAGTACCACCTCTCTTGCGGCGCCGTGTAGGCATCGGGGGTGCGATGGTTGTCGGTGGCGTTGAAGCAGATCTGCGATGGTAGACGGGTGCATCGGGGGATAAGTCCCGTTGCGGTGGAAGAGAAGGTCGTGTGAGTGGCCCCGGCTAAGAGGATGACGACGCCGATGAAGCGAGAGCACGCGATGCAAGGCTATTGGTCCGTCGCCATGGATGAGAAACGTTCATCTCTAGAAGTGGACGGCGCGGTCTTGGTAGGCGCTCTGGCATGGTGGAGCGTGGTGGCGATGGATGTGGTGGAGGACGGCAACGATGGATGGGGTGGCAGACGGAGGCTGGTGTGGGGATGGGGTGTTCTAGCGCGGACGGTGTATGAATGGGAAAATGGAGGGAGAGGTACGGGGAACCATGTTTTTGGGACGCGCCTGTCTGAAATATGGGAAAGTTACAAACTTAGCCCCCGTTTAAAATTTGGACGTCTCGTCGTTTAGGGATAGGACGGTAAACTCGCATCTCGCCAATATTTGCCCGGAGCGATTTCGGGCAAGGAGAGGGTGGTTGGCGCCCATGGTTGGCGCCCACGGTGTATGAATGGGGCTGACAGGTAGGGCGGTTGTGTCACGTCTGAGTGAAGTTACAAACCTGCCCCTATTGAAAATATTTGCCTACATCGATTTTGGCCGAGTCGAGTTTGTTTTGCCGCCCACCGTGTATGAGTGGGGAATGGAGGGAGAAACAATGGTCTTTTGGACGAGCTTGAATCAAAAGAGTTTTTCCGCCCATGTTTGATGTCCACCGTGTCAGAATGGGCTCAGAGGCGGTCGTGTCACATCTAATTGAAGTTACTAATCTACCCCTATTTAGAGCAGTGGAAATCGGGCCGATGGATTGTCTATGTAATGGGTAGACAGTAATTTCCATCTCCCAAACACCTGGCTTTGGGCAGCCGACGTGGGAGTGGACATTTTGCTGCTTCTTTTGAATTTTGGACAATAAGCATCCACGTTTACCCTGGCAACTAAATTCGAATCCATTTTGTATTCCTATATGGATCTTTATAAATCATTCTATGTGTTTTTATATATCTTCAAAAGGACGACAAAGATGTATTCCAGTGTCATATATGAATATGGTTTACAAATGCCGATACTCAAATTCAGAAACTAGAATCCAGTTTATGGTGAATTCGAATATTTGGAACACTTCATGTCCAACTCAAATGTCACACGCAGCATAATGTGTACTCCCATTTAGATATGTACACAAGCGAGGTATCAAGATTCAAATACCGAGTCAATCAACCAAGAATGTACAGAACTAACAGACATATAAACAATTATAGAGTATATGGATCAATAATATCAACTAACATACATAAGCCAGGCCGCTGTACTTTTTTTGGCTACAACAACATCCTTTTTTTAGCCAGCATCTTGGCCCTTTCCGATGCGTGCCACTTATGGTCCATCTATACTACTACTATTGCTGAATGCACATTCAGCCCGATTGGCATATTTGTAGGTCTGGCACAGCAATCCAAATGAAATGTCTCCGAGTCTTATCAATTAATACATACTTGTGCTCAAATAAAATTACAAACAAAAAAACAATTATTACATGATCTCTAAAACAACACAAAGGTTATTCAACTATGGAAAGAACATTTCACCTATGATTTACCAAGTAGGAATTTAATTTCCTTTTTTCCTTCAGGACCTTAACAATCTGGTCAGTCTCAGCTTGCTTCATTCTGAAATCCACCAAATATTTAATGGTTGTCTTGAGTACTACTTGTGATTGTGCTGTTTGCTTCCTCAACATGTCAACTTCATCTCTAAGTGCAGAAGCAGAATCTCTTTCTACCAGTAGTTTAGCCTCTAGAGCATAAGCAGTTGGCAATTCATAATGCATGATTGGGCTGGTGCCACTGCTGTGGGATGATGCAACGTCCATGGGGACCTCGCTCTTTGATCTTGGGCTAACCTGTTTTGCCATTAAAGTTTCGATTGGATTCAGAAAAGTTGAAGTTAGCAAAACATCTCAACTAGGAGTTATAACAGCAAACTAGTTAAACAAACAAGGAATTAAAGAGTTTCAATTGGATGCTGAAAAGTAGTTATTAACATCATTGTAACCCGCTGTTGCAGCAGCAAAGCAGTTAAACAAACAAGTAGATATTTAAGTTAAGGCAAACATGTAATTCTTAACAGTAAGTATCAAACACATAGATAGGCGTAGTCTACAATATGATTAACATGTTGTGCCATTATGTAATCAGTAGCAAACTAAATTAAGCCAAGCAACGTAATTGAACAATTTTGCAATAAGTGGCTAACTAAAATTCCGAGAAGCAGGTAACTGAACTTACGCTAGTTCTTTGTACAGGCACACTGCAACTTCTTTTTCGCTTACAAGGTTGTACAAAGGAGTCCATGGCATCAATTGCTTGGATACACAATCAAATACTTCTTTCTTCCCACATTGCATGGGTAAGTCGAATGGTTAATCTGGTAAGATGGTGCGTCCTTGATATGTTATATGAGGACGTGTAGTCAGACTAGTAGTAGCCAAACACATCACACTAGCTTTTACTGTATATTTCATGCGATTACTTTTGGCATATCGAGATCTAAGCAATCTATAATAGGATGAAAAGACTGGCATCCTTCACATTATTAGCGAACTCAGTTCATAGAAACAAGCAATTCAACCATTCTGTGGGTAAATCAAAAGCGCCACTGGAATATTTTTCACTATCCAATCACACACGCAAAAAGGGGCGACGCCACCATAGGGGCTGGTATGGGCGACCGCCTCAGGTGGCTGGAAAGTGTGCACCTAGTTTGAGTCGTCCAGGTTGGCCCACGCTAGTTTTGTTCGTCCCAATGCATGAGCAGGCAATGTAAAAAATGAAGAAAAATGTTTCAATTTGGATGGGACAATAACATAAGTGCAAGGCAGGCCCTATAGCAGGCTCGTGGCCCAAACGAGCGCCTCCCATATCGATCGACAGTAGGAAAACTCCCAATTCATTCGCTCCAGCCTCCAGTCTGGTTCGCTCCTAACCTAGCCGCCGCTGGACAGACCGACACAGCTCTTCCTCACGCCCTCGTTGGAGGGCGGTCGCCGAGCTTCAAGCGAACAGAAGGACAAGAATATGAAGATCCAACCCTGGGTGTAGCCTGCGTGGGAGGCAGCGGCGGTAGCACGGGCATGGCATCGAGCTTGCGCAAACGGACAGTCGCAGCTTGCAAGAGTAGCATGCGCAACGAGCAGGTACATCACATCCCTGATTATATCTAATTCAACTCTTCAATTTCTGTCCAATAGTTAAACCTGACGGTGTTGTAAAACTGCTTGTATGTAGGGAATCTATGAGAAAATGAAACCAATTTCTACTTATTTTATAACTCCCCCAATCAATACTGAACTGACTGCATCTGATGTATCTAATCAAGTTTCCGGTGCAAACATACAAGCTCATGTTGTTCTTGAGCCTGAAGTGTCTAATGAACAGACTGCTAATGAAGGATTTGATGCAAACATTTTACATGCTCCTGGTGATGAACATATAGTGTCTACGAGGGATCTAATGCAAGCATTTTGCAAGCTCATTGAAGGATTTAGTGTCTAATAATGATCTACTATGTTGAGAGAGACAGAGATTTGCAGGCATTGATGACAAGAAAATTATAGTGCATTTTCATAGCTTGAGGAAATGTCGAGGCCATCTACTAGAAAGTCCTCGTATCATGACAACATAGCATAAATACTTTTCTAATCTGTTGTTTGAAAGTATTGGCATACTTGTGCATGATAGATATATTGATATGTAGTTTGCGCACTGGTTATACATGCAATTACACTTCGATATTTTCTGCCAGAGAACGAATAATTCAAGCAGGTATAGACCATGTTTGTAGTCCTTGTACACCATGTTGCATTTTGTGTTTTTTGGTGCTTGCATCATTTAGTGTTTATAATCTGAACTACTTAGGATCATTAGATGGTTTTCAAAGTGCATGTAGCTTCACATTTCTCAAGTTATGTTGATTTCCGGAGTGCAAGTGCCTTCGTATTTTTTAAGTTAAATGTTCGCCCCTGGTAACTTGAATTCGTGGATCAGCCACTGCACACAAATCATACACGAATGCCAGTACGAATTAAATGAAATGCAGGGACTTACGCTAGCTCGTTGTACAGGCTCACTACAGCTTTGTTTGTGCTTGGGATGTTCCATGTACAAGTCCATGTTACCACTTGCTTGGATGTGCAGGCCTTGAGCTCCTTGCATCCTCCTCTGCATTTTTGACACGACGAATGGTTGATCAAATAAGAGGAATCGACCTTGATGTTGTACCGGAGGACAGATACTTACAAGGTTATATGGGTGTGCAGGATGTGTACCAGATCCCGTAGCGCCGTCATGCTTCGCTAAAAAATGGATTTGCTTGTTTCAGATGATATCTCCAGAAGAAATAAGAGTTAAAGTCAGAGTTGCATAGGTGTGTAAGCTAAGAGAGCAGTGAAAGGATATCCAAACATCGTCAGAATAGTGCACAAGGGAGTGATGTGTGGATACCTAGTTCGGGCCGGCGTTTGCGCATGCTCGCCTAGCTAGAGTGCGGGTCACTTCAGAGCCGTTGAGGGTAATGCGCTGGCGTTGGCTGGCCGCGCACGGATGCAGATCTTGAGTGGCAGCGGAGCTCTACGATGCGGTGGACGAGACCGTTGGTGAAGCCCCAACGGCCTCGGGGGGCGGAGGTGCGACGATGTGCTCGGTGAAGTAGCCCCGGTGAGCTGGGAGACGGTGTCGGTGAAGCGCACCTGATGTGGTGGAACTCGGTGTCTGTGCGGCACGCGGTGGTGAAGCGCGACCGTCGTCTTCGTCGTCGTCGTCCGGCACAGAGGTGGGGAACGGTGGGGAAAGAGACGAGACGAGGGGCGATTCGAGGGTTGGCGGCGAATTAGGGATTTGAGCAATCTGGGCGCGGAAGGGGACGGTGGAGAAGAGAGATTTTGCAGGGCTGGAATTGGGGCCGCCAGATATTTCAATCCGAAACGTGGAAGCGCGAACTTATATTGTCGTCGTCCTTTTTTTGGGGGGGGGGTGGGTGGCTGGGTGCTACGCGTCCGTCCGACACACGCGACCACCCCGACAGGACTATGCTTCGGTGCCTTAAGGCACCTGCCTTTGTGTCCATGACATGTGGGCCCAACAGGTGGCTGGCCCACATGTCAGTGACCCAAAGGCAGTTGCCTTTAAGGCACCGAAGCAGCGTCCACCCCGACACGACCCTGGTCTGCCTGGTGCGCCTACATTTGAGAATGCAAACGAATCTTCTTTCATTTGCAAACGAATCTGTATGTATTACCATGCCCGTGTTTTCCTTGCAATAATTAGTCA
The DNA here is from genome assembly GCF_003073215.2 of Triticum urartu. Taxonomy (NCBI): domain Eukaryota; kingdom Viridiplantae; phylum Streptophyta; class Magnoliopsida; order Poales; family Poaceae; genus Triticum; species Triticum urartu. The sequence goes on from NC_053023.1 coordinate 472,019,561, forward strand.
TTCGAAACAAGATACTCCATCCGTTCACTTTTGTAAGTCGTTTCAGACAACTTAAAATGAACTGTTTTGCACATTGTCTGAAATGTCTTCAAGGTCTTATAAAAGTGAACAGAGGGAGTACTATAAATTAATTAATGAGGAGTTATTTGAAAAAAATCGAAACGGTACCCACGCTAACGTGGATTAGAGTGTGTGTAGTGTGTGTCACATAATTAGTTATTTGAATTAGAGTGTGTGTCACGTAGTTAGTTATTTGAATTAGAGTGTGTGTCACGTAGCGATCTCCAATTCTAACGTGGATTTCGCATTTCACTGTATCCACGCTACTTTTTAATACAAATTCATATGTATATGATGAACACCATGGTAGTGAGAAAACTTTTGGATGGATTCAAACATATGACCTGCAAAATAGCACAACAAACTGAGTCAATGTCAACTTTTCAAAACTTAGTATGGCACGGATTCGAAATAATTACCCGTATGCCTGGTCCTCGGTTCAAATCTTACAATGTACACCGAATTGAAACATCGATATTAAGTCTTGTACTATGTACATTCAAATTTTGTTTTTAGCCCCCCCGCGCACAAATGCTACATACTTCCTGTATCGGTCAATCTTCCTCTCCTAACCACCTTAGGAAGCTATCGGTTTCCAACACACATTCATTCTTTCTCTCCATGTTTCGATCTCTAAGTCTCTCAACTACACAACCCCCTTTTCCACTCTATTACCAAATGTATTTACCTCACACACCCGCCATTGCACCCCATGCCGAGCTCTCTCTCTCTCTCTCCCTCTCCCTCTCACCCTCTCGCACTAAATACATGCATTGCTTATCTAGCCCCCAACCTCTCGTGCGGATGCACGCATGTTGTATATCTAGGTCACTCCCTCGAGACTGTCTCACTCTTTCTTCCGCATGGCGGGCCACACTCGCTCGATCTCGCTCTCTTTATCTGAGTCTCGTTTAACCTTGTTTTCTTTCACACACAAATGATATATCTCCCTGTTCGGGCCTCGATCGACACACTCTATACTCTCTCATGCAGATTGTCTATCTAGGTCAGTCCATCCAAGCCGCCGCCACTCTTTCGACCTCATGGTGGGCCACACTCACTCAATCTCTCTCTCTCTCTCCATATGTCTCGATTGACCTCGCTCTTTCTCACACAAACACGATATATCACCATGTTTGAGCCCAATTCGACATATTCACATTGTATACTCTCTCACGCACATCGTCTATCTAGGTCACTCTCTCCAACCCGTCTCACTCTTTCGATCGCACGGCGACCCTATGTGATCGGTTGACCTTGCTTCCTCCCACGCACAAAATATATCTACACGTCTGTGACTGGATCATCTCTCAAGCTCTATCTTATAGCCCTCACCCTTGCCAAAAAGCTCAATCGGACAATATCTCTCAGAGCATATATATATTTGTTCAATGAATGTCAGACCACACTCACTTTGTCTCTCTATCTATATGTCTCTCGATTGACCTCGCTTTCTCACACCGTATCTTCCACGCATTGAAGCTACTACCTATCCATCCCTCGCAAAGCCGGAGCTATTTACATTGCAAGGGGAACTCCAACCTTGGATTAATCTGTGTAGGCATTTGTTCCGGTCGGTTTAGATTATATTTTCGTAGCATTCGGTCCACAACTACTCCAAACACCGTTGCAACCCACACAACCCCCCTAGTTGATTTCCCTCTGGCTCGGTCATCGCTCTCTCCCACGTCCTTTCTCTCCTTCAACGTTGCACCATGGGATTATTGAAAAAACTATGTTGTTCTCTTTAATTATTATAAATAAGCTACAAAACTACACACCGATAGTCCACTTGGAATGGAACAAATTTCGACCCACAAATTAAAGTGCTACACACACTGAGGGGCCCACATGTCATGAAACAAATTTAGACCCATATACAAATTAAAAAATAAAGCACGAGGATCGAACATGCGCCCGGGCCTTCAAGCCGCACGTCAATAGGCAACATACGTAGAATAGCAATGTTTGTTGTACCCCCTTTGTTCACATAATGTTTTTATATTACCTGTCAGGACCCCGATTCCAAGTCACATCGATCTAGCCGGTAACACCTCATATCACTTTGCGGCCTCACGCACGGTACCCCACGGGTGTCGCCTTACCATGGCCCGGGACCGTTTGCGCCTTTTGGTTCACGTATATGATAGTGTCGCTAGCATCCATATGACAGAGAACCCGATCCGACATGGTTAGTCGTGAACCCAAAGCGGCACAGACCTATGGAGACAGGCATACATGAATCACATCGAGCATGTCGGTCATCAGCGAGTGATTCCGGGCTGTAGCACTGGGCTAACAGGACTCCGGGGAACCCCGGGCTGTAGCAGGCTAGGCAGGACTCCGGAAATCACCGCGTGACATTTCCCCGAAGGGACAGACATAGGAACGAAGTGAAACACATGCCGGCCAGTCAAGTGTCCTGAACAGTAGTGCTGGGCTAGCAGGACTCCGGTGAACCGGGCTGTAGCGGACTACTATGGCTCGAGGAGCACTGGACTACATTTCCCCATAAGAAAGGCTGCCAAGGATAAACAACTAGATTGTCAGATCCCACTCATACCAAGCATTTCAATCATACACACAATATGCCCAATATGAGTACATACAACATGGCATCACAACAAAACTCTACAACTCAAGTACTTTATTTAAAGGCTCCAGAGAGCCATACATAACATGTTCATACAGATAGGGGTCACATGACCCGACACTCAAGTCATACAAACATACAAGCACATGCGAAAGCAACTAGTCTGAGTACAGACTCTAGAAAGAAAGAAGGCTTCTCGAAGCCTGTCTATCTACATAGGGCCCTCCATGGCCAGGATCACCACCTGGGTGGCTAGTCACTCATCGACGTCAAGGTCTACATAGAACCCATCGGAGGGGGCGGTGTTGTCGTCTGAAAACAGTAATTAAGCAAACATGAGTACAAAGGTACTCAGCAAGTCTTACATCAGAACCTACTAAACATGCTTATTCTCAAGAAGGTGGTGGGGTTAATGCAGCAAGCCAGCTTTGACTCTTGGCTAAGCTATCCTACGGAACTTCACCAGTAAAATAGTTTTCGCACACGAGTCCACTACTCACCAACACAATACTCCACCGTGGATCCTCCCTCGTCATCCTACGAGAGGGCCATCCTCGATACTCACACTTATCTTGAGTCTTTTAGTAGTATCCATTAACTTGTCTATGAACTGTATAGGCAACCAAGTAGTCCTTTACCGCGGACGCGGCTATTCGAATAGTTTTATACCCTGTAGGGGTGTACTTCGTCATACACGCTTCCACCACTTACCGCCGTTTACACGACATGTACTCAGCAACCTTCAAGCGGAAGCCCAGCGAGGGTGTCGGCCACGGCCTACCTAAACACTTAAGTCTCTAGTCCAGGTTTATCGCCTATCCAGGTTCCATCCGCAGGGAGTCCGGCCGAGGTTTCCACATACGGCCCTGAACGATGTGAACAGGGTTCCCGAGACACCTAACGGGTGACTCGGTACACCGTGCCATGGTGTATCTACCGCAACATAGCCCACCCCTAGGGTCAGCGCTACGCACGGCCGCCAACACATAACCTACAAACACCAGAAACTATTTGCAACTCCTGGACAGAGTGCTAGGGTGGTTAAGAAGCCGAGAGGGTCAATTAAGGATCCCAATGCATGGTAGTAGCTGAATCTTAAATCACACATACAGATCTCAGTTCTTAGGGACGGCCTCAATGAAACAACCCACCATGTACTCCTACATTGCCTCTCATCGATACCTTTATCAAAACATGTTCAACGCATCCCTCACATTACCGGCATAAGCATTTCACTCTGGCCCATCACCCAGATGAACCAGACCTGACACAACTCTAAGCATAGCAGGCATAGCAAGGTAGGAATCACATACATGGCTCAATCAACTCCTACACATGCTAGTGGGTTTCATCTAGTTACTGTGGCAATGACAGGTCATGCAGAGGATAAGGGTTCAACTATTGTAGCACACAGCAGTTTGAATCGCGTTGTCTTAATGCAGTAAACAAGAGCAGGAGCGAGAACATGGGTTTGTATCGGAATGATCAATGGTTGCTTGCCTGATGGAGTGGTAGTGGGATACTGCCCTTCAGTTGGATACTCGTGAATATCCTTGGAGGCAGAACCTAACACGAAGAACACATCGGAATACAATCAACACATGACGATATGCAACAATATGATGCATGCTATGACATGGCAATATGAATGTGTCTTGGCCTAATGCAAGGTATATTAGAAAGGAATGAACTCCTTTGAATCAAAGATTCAAATATTAGCTCATTAAACATGGCCTTAATAGTGCATTTCCTTATTCTGCTTAAACAGCAAGGTAAACTTGTTTTGTCATGCATGAAACCATTACAGATGGATAGATTGAATTTTTCTGATAATTTTTCATATATAAATTATTTCATTTGGAGTTATGGTTGAATTTCTATGATTTTTAGAAGTTTTAAACATTTTCTGGAATTTCCTAAATAAAATTAAATCCAGAAAATGCATTACTGCATCAGCATTGCGCCATGCTGACCTCAGCAGGTCAAAGGCGCCAGCCCAGGTCAAACCTGACTAGTGGGCCCCTTCTGTCAGCCTCTCAGCTAATTAGCAAGATTAGATTAACACTAATTAGTTGTCAGTGGGGCCTGGGCCCACATGTCAGTGACTGATTTAATTAAAATTAATTAAAACTAAACCTAAATTAGTTAACAGACCGGCCCCACCTGTCATAGACTCAGGGGGGTCTACCTGGGCCCACCCAGGGGTCAAACTGGGTCAACTCGCCGGCGGCTCGACACCGGCGAGGCCCGAGACGGCGGCGCGGCTCGGAAAACGCCCTCCGGCGACCAAATCGACGCTGGAGACCATCCGTGCGAAGCCCAGGCTCTCGCGCATCCAATGGAGCAAGTGTGAGGAGCTGGGGTGGAGCGAGCTCGCCGGAATCGAGCTCGTGGCGGCGGCCGGAGTTCGGGCGAGGTCGGTTTCGACGCTACGGTGCACGGGAGGGAGAACTAGGGGTGGCTACAGGTTCCTGGTGCTGCACTGAGCACGGTGAGGCGCTCCGTTGTGGGCTTGCACGGCTGTGGCCAAGGCTGCGCCATGGCCGGCGGCGAGAAGCTCTCGGCCGCGGTGGAAAATGGAGCTAGGGGACGAGCGCGAGCACGGGAGAAGAGGGGAAAGGAAGAGGAGCTCACAGCGGAGTCGGAGAGGGGGTCAGCGAGCTCGGGGAGGTCCTGGCGGCGGCGAATCGACCGGAGATGGCTCGGGTGCCCGAGGTTGAAGACGAGGGCGAAGGCGGCGTTGCAGGGCCTCCGGCGAAGCGTAGCTCGATGGGGAGGACGAGGGAGTCGAGGCGGAGCTGATGGGCTCGTCGGAGGGGCGAGGGGAGGTCTCTGGCAGCGACTACGGCGATCGGCAGCGAGGGACGCGCTCGGCCATCGCGAGAGAGGATGAGGGAGACGAGGGGGAGAGTGAGCGAGTGCGAGAGGGAGACGTGGGGGTCGCGTGGCGTCCTCTGGGCGTCTCCCGGCGTCGGCAGAAGAAGGAGGTGGCCGGCGCGCGACGAGCACGCGCCCCGCGTCCTTCTAGCGCGAGGAGGACGACGACTGGCAGCGCCAGCAGGCTGGGCCGAGCCAGGTGGCTGGGCCAGCACAGGTAAGGCCCAGGTGGGCTTCTTTCTCCCTCTTTTTTTTTTAATTTAGTTTCTGTTTTCTATTTAACTGCAACTGTTGGGCTTTAAATAAAATACTAGAATATTTCCAAAAATCCTGAAAATAAATGTGGCCACTGTTTAGATTATTTCCAACAGCAAACATTTATTTCCAGAATTATTTGGGCATTTAAATTATTTTATAGCATTTAAATGCCCAAATTCAAATACTTATGATTTAATTCAATGACCTTCTGTTGACCTAGAAAAATGTGCACCAATTTTGCCAGAGGTTTTAACCCAAGACAAAGAGGGTGAACTTTTTAGAAGGGCATTTCAGGTTCATTGAAAATAATTTTAGTAAACCCTAGTTGTTTCCAGGGGGGTGTTGGGGGTTCTGTCTTCCCCAATTCAAATTTAAGAAGAATTTAAACATGATGCACATTCTAATGCTTGAACTAGCTAGGGTGTGACATTACCACAGCCTAATTAATGGATAACATGTAATATTATTTTTAGTACTATTCGCCTTCACTTACTGGTGGATTCCATGTGTGCTCTCTCTCTCCTCCCCTTCTGTGTTTAGACGCATGGGCAAACAGGAAGAACTCACGGGCGATGTTGCCGTTGACCATATCTGGACGCGTTCACAAGTCACGGCACCAGTTTCACATACTAGCAACACTAGTCAGTGTGTACGTGCAATGCACGTTAATTTGGAAGTGTATTAAGTGCATGCGGATATTAACCACTAGGATATTATTTGCGTGTTGTCATGTGATTAGCACTATTTTTGGCATGAAATTAACTACACGCTAAACGTGTTGAGCGCTCGACATTGAAGCAGTCTAGGTCGTTGGATGACAAGGAATACATGTGGCTTGATGACGTTTTATATTTAATTTGATACGGCTCTAGCAGAACATTCAATCGATCAAACCATACATTTCGTTCAGTCTGACTCCGACTTTTAATTATACGACGACCGATATAAAATAAACGGAAATGATAAACGTTCGGATTTTAAGCATGGCAATCCGAACGTTTTTCATGGCAAATTTTGATTACACAGCGGCGGCAGGGGCGTCTCGCGGTGGGAAGCGGCTCCTCTGCCGTGCTCTGTGTGTCGTCGGGCCACTGATCGACGGCGACGGCGGCGTCTTGCGCCGTTGTTGGCGTACTCCTGGACGTTGGCCTAGCTTCAAGGAAGGCCAAAATATTCTGGACTTCGGAGTGAGTCAACTGGCGGGAGGAGTCGTCTGGCGTTGGTGCAAGGAAGCAGTTGACGGTGGCCATCCCTGCCGCTGAGGGGGGCACTGGCACCCGTGCGGGGACAGGCGCTATCAACGGCGCGGTGGAGACATTCGTGTGCATGGGCACCGGCACGGGCGCGCACGTCAGTGCACGCGCAGGCGCATGCGCTGGCAAGTGCACGGGCACCGGCATGGGCGTGCGCATCAGTGCACGTGCAGGCGCATGTGCTGGCAGGTGCACGGGGATGGGCGTTGGCGCAGTCAGGGCGACGGGAGCCGGAACGGGAGCGGGGACAGGCGCGGCGTCTTCCCGCAAGGCCAGTTCAAGCTCGTCCCAAAGTGCCTTATGTTCTTAAGACTCCGGCTGGGTGTCTTCCTCAGGAAACTGGAACACTAAGGGCAGACCATCGTGATGTGGCATGGCGTACGTTTAGGTCAGGCTAGTTGGAGGTAGACGACAGGAGAATCGGAGAGGAAGAGAGAGGTTCCGGCAGACCCTTGAGGTTCGAACACTGGGGTGCACGCGAAGATTTCGCCTCCTACCGACCCGCACCCCTCCGCCATGCTAGGATCTAAACTATGGGAAGAACAGCACAAGAGACACATGGTTTATACTGGTTCGGGCCACCGATGTGGTGTAATACCCTACTCCAGTGTGTGGTGTGGTGGATTGCCTCTTGGGCTGATGATGATGAACAATACAAGGAAGAACAGCCTCGCGAGGGTCTGTTCTTGGCCGGGGCGATGAACTGCTGGGAGGAGTTCAGTCGCCTTTCTCTTTCTCTGTCTCTCACCGACCGACCCCTTGCTATGTGGGTGGCTGGTCCTATTTATAGAGGCCCTGGTCCTCTTCCCAAATATCGAGCGGGAAGGGAGCCAACAATGGCGGGCTAATTTGAAGGGGGACAACAAGTATCAGCTATCCTGACAAAAGTAGTCTTCGCCTGCGCAAAGCTCTGGTGATGACGCCGTCTTGGGCTCCACGGTGACCTCCGTCTCGTAGTCCTCCTAGTCTTGGTCTCGTTGCACCGGAATGGAAACCTTTGCCTGATGCCTCGGTACTCCGCGGCTGCGCTTGCCCCCTTTGCACCAAAGAGGAAAGGAGGACGCTGCACGGGCTGGCACCCGCCTGGCGCCCTGAGTCGTCATGGCTTGCATCACGGGCACCTCGTGAGGTACCCCGCCTTGGTCTCTCCGCCTCCTCGTGAACCTGCCTGACGAGGCCGGGCCTGGGGAAGCTCCGCGTCATCCGCCCCGCGAGGCTTGGCCCCTCACGAGGGTCTTGGGTTTGTGTTGGCGAAGATGGGCCGTGCTGGGCCCCCCCTTGAGCCACGCCGCAGGCCGCAGGCAGGCAAGTCTAGGGACCCCCGTTCCCAGAACACCGACAGTAGCCCCCGGGCCCAAGGCGCGCCCGGGCTTGGCCGTGCAAGGAGGCGGAAGGGCAAGAGCGAAGCGCCGCGGGCCCTAACAGCCTGCGGCCTTAGGCGCCGCGTGGCAGTTGATTGGACGTGGGCGTCTCCACTTCCCCATGGCGCCTCGGCAACTGCACGGATTGGACAAGTCCCTGCATGCAAAACGGGTCATGATTACCTGCGATCATGGAGGTCGGCGGTTGGCCTTCGCCGGCTATAAGTACGGAATGTCGTGCGCCCTTCCGGTTCATCTCCCCTTGCTTCTCCTTCTTCTTCATGGCCCCGTCGAGGAGGTTCTCGGCCGCGGAGAAGGGGAAGGCTTGCCATACTGAGCATGCCTCTCCCCCGCCCAAGCGCGGCCGAGGGCGCCCCCGCAAACATCCTGTGGCCACCACGGCAGCTCCCCGCGGCCGCGGAGACGCTTTCTAGCGGGGTGGCGGGCGGATTGCTGCGGCCGGGGGGTGCGCTCCGGCTGCGCGTCCCCCTATGCCGCGCTTTCACGCTGCAGAGGTGCTGCCGGAGTTCGTCGTGTGGTCGGCGGAGCCGACTGGCACCCGGCTTCCATTTCCTCGCTTCCTCCTTGGCGAGCTCCCGGCCGGCGCCCCGGGCGGCCTCTGGCTCCGGGCCGACGGCTGCTGCAGCCGGGCCTCATGGGTTTCACTGGAGGTCTCCGCAGCTGGGAGCCTGGCCCTGGCCCGCGGTTGGCAGACGTTTTCCCGCGCGCGTGGCCTGGGCCGTCGGTGCACCCTACACTTCAGGTTCGACGGCGATGCCACCCTCTACGTGAGGGTGTTTGGGGAAGATGGTCGCCGCGCAGGGTGTTGCCTCAAGGGCGACGACCGCGGCTGGGAACCCAGCTCTGGCGATGATGGAGAGGACGACGCTCGCGGGGCTGGCGGCGCTCAGGGTTCCTCAAGCTTCTCCGATTCTTCTTCAGGCAGCGACTCTTCTAGTGGTGGCCGCAGTCAGCCCCCACGCCGTCGTATCTGCTTGGGAGGTGGTAGCGTGTCGGCCCACCGTCGTGCCCTGGTGAAGCGCGAGAGGGAGTCCGCCTGAGCTCCGGAGGCAGCCCGGGCTTCCCTGCGGGCCGGTGTGAGGCGAGCCGCACCAGATTTGTTCTTTCTCTTCTCTTTTCCTGCGTAAAAAGGACAGTAGTGTGGTGCCCCGTGGGGGCGTGTATGGGTTATTGCTGTTAATCATCGTTTTGCTTTCTTTATCGTACCTTCCGGCTACGTGCTCGCGCGTGGATGGTTCCCGGCCCCAGCCGTGGGGGCGACCGACCCATGCCCTGTGTTTGTGTCGCAGTGCCCGAGGGGCATGGACTGGAGGGGTGCTCCTGCAAGGAGCCCAGGTCGTGAACCATTTGAATGACTAGGATAGGGACACTCGCGAGGACACTCGGCTGCCCCCCTCGCGAGGCCTTGCACAAGAGAAATCGAGGCAGGAGAATGAAAAGCCGAAGAACCACAAGCCAAAGACGGCAACAACTTCAATAAAACTTCAACTGAGAAGGAGCAAGCCAACTGCGGAAAGCAAATGAAAAGCCGCGTCCGGCACCTAGTCTAGTCTTCGACGTCTTCTCACCAGCGCGGAGCTAAGTGCTGCCACTGGGCGTGGGAGGGAGCCCCAGGGCCTGAGGCCGGCGCTCCTGAGACTCCGGGGCGTGTACAGCCCCAACTCATTATTACGTGAGAGTGTCACAGGCGGCGAGCTTCACAGGCATTGGCCTTCTTCACAGGCTCTGGGCCTTTTCTGAAACGCGATAGCTTCACAGGCATTCGCCTTGCTTCACAGGCTCCGGGCCTTTTCCAAAACGCGATAGCTTCACAGGCATTCGCCTTCTTCACAGGCTCCGGGCCTTTTCCAAAACGCGATAGCTTCACAGGCACTCGCCTTGCTTCACAGGCTCTGGGCCTTTTCCAAAACGCCATAGCTTCACAGGCACTCGCCTTGCTTCACAGGATCTGTGCCTTTTCCAAAACGCGATAGCTTCACAGGCATTCACCTTCTTCACAGGCTCCGGGTCTTTTCCAAAACGCGATAGCTTCACAGGCACTCGCCTTGCTTCACAGGCTCTGAGCCTTTTCCAAAACGCGATAGCTTCACAGGGCACTCGCCTTGCTTCACAGGCTCTGGGCCTTTTCCAAAACGCGATAGCTTCACAGGCACCTTTCCTTGCTTCACAGGCTCTGGGCCTTTTCCAAACGCGATAGCTTCACAGGCACTCGCCTTGCTTTCACAGCTCTTAGGGCCTTTTCCAAAACGCGATAGCTTCATAGGCACTCGCCTTGCTTCATAGGATCTGGGCCTTTTTAGGGGTAGAACCTTCGGAGGTGCTGGATGTCCCATGCATTCTGGACAGGCACTCCCTCTTGAGTCTCCAAGCGCGCGGAGCCGGGCCTAGAAACATGAACAACCTTGAACGGGCCCTCCCACATGGGAGATAGCTTGTGCAGTCCCTCCCTGGAGAGAACCTGCCTGAGCACGAGGTCTCCTACCTCAAGAGTCCTGGGGAGGATGTTGCGGCAGTGATATCGCCGCAGCGCTTGTTGGTACCTCTCCGCTCGCAGCGTGGCTTCTCGGTGACGTTCCTCCCCCAGCACGAGGTCCATCCCCCGCATGGCGTCCTGCTGCGCCTCGTCGAACGCCAGGACCCGCGCGGAGCGATGTCTCACCTCGTGAGGGAGGACCGCTTCTGCTCCGTAGACCAGGAAGAACGGGGTCTCTCCAGTCGGCTTGGTCGCAGTGGTGCGGATGGACCACAACACAGACTGAAGCTCGTCATACCAACCTCTGCCGCAGGCCTCCAGCTTCTTCTTGAACGTCCTAGTCTTGAGGCCCCTCAGGACCTCCGTGTTTGCCCGCTCGGCCTGGCCGTTGCTTCGGGGGTGCGCCACTGAAGCGTAGCATATCTGCGTTCCAAGGTTAGCACAGTATGTTTTGAACAGGTTACTGGTGAACTGCGAACCGTTGTCTGTGATGATGCGATTCGGCACCCCGAACCGGCTCACGATGCCCCTGATGAACTTGACCGCGGAACCCACGGGAATGGTGCAGACAGCCTCTACTTCAGCCCACTTGGTGAACTTGTCCACGGCAACGTAAAGGTAGGGGTAGCCCCCTGGCGCCCGGGGAAACGGGCCCAAGATGTCCAGCCCCCAGACTGCGAATGGCCATGAAAGGGGGATAGTCTGCAAGCCTCCTGCTGGCTGATGAATATGCTTGGCGTGGAACTGGCAGGCTTCACAAGCTTTCACTAGTCCCACGGCGTCAATGAGCGTGGTGGGCCGATAAAACCCATTGTGGAACACCTTGCCGACGAGGGTCCGTGATGATGAGTGATGTTCGCAGTCTCCGCCGTGTATATCTTCTAGTAGTTCCTTCCCTTGCTCCCTGGAGATGCAGTGCAGGGATACATCGTTTGGTCGCTTCTGGTAGAGCTCTCCATCTTTGATGCAGTATGCCATGGCTTGGCGTGCCACTCGCTCTGCTTCCTCCTCCTTCTCCGGCAGGGTCCCTTGCGTTAAGTAGCTCCGGAGCTCCGCGATCCAACATCCCTCCTGAGGTTCCATCGTCAGGAGCAGGCGTGCTCCCGAGGCCGGGCCGCAGGCCGGAGCTCCTGAGGCAGGTGGCTGGGGGAGCTCCTCCCGGGGCTGAGCCATGTTTGATAATGACGGCAGGGCTGAAGGCTTGAAGAGCCGCTCCTCGAAAACGCCAGGCTCCTGAGGTAACCGCCTGGACGCGCGTTTGGCGATGTCCTCGGCTTCCTGATTGGTGCCACGGGGCACATGCTGCAACTCCAGCCCCCAGAACTGCTTCTCCATCCTGCGGACCTCCGCAAGGTAGGCTTCCATGTCCTCATCCTTCAGCTCGTACACCTTGTTGGAGAAGTTGACGAGGAGCTGTGAATCGCCCTTGATGGTGAGGCGTTTCACCCCCAGGGCAGCTGCGGCCTTCAAGCCCGCTATTAGACCTTCATACTCCGCTATGTTGTTGGAGACCTTTTTGCCTTGCAGGAAACAGAGCTGCACGGCGTAATAGAGCTTGTCCTGAGTGGGCGATATAAGCACCGCCCCAGCCCCAGCGCCGTGCCTGGAGAACGCCCCATCGAAGTACATGACCCAGCCTTCTGGTGCCTCGCTTCCCGGGGACAGGGACCGATCCTTGTCGGCCTTGAGGCCTGGCACCTCCGTCCATTCTTGCACAAAATCCGCCAACGCTGCTCCCTTGATGACTCTGGTCGTGCTGAATTCGAGCTAGAATGCTTGCAGCTCTATGTTCCACTCGGCGACCCTCCCAGCTGAGTTGGGGCTCCTGAGCACTCTCTCCAGGGGGTATGACGAGACGACCTTGATGGGGTGACCCTGAAAATAGTGCCGCAGCTTGCGCGAGGCCACCAGTAGCGCGAGGAGGAGTTTCTGAGGCATGGGGTATCGTGCCCTTGCATCCCGCAACACCGTGCTGACGAAGTACACTGGGTGCTCGACGAGGTGGAGTGCGTCAGTGCTGGTGGCCCCCTTCGGAGACCTTGGTGCCTCTTGAGGCAATGAGGACTCCTGAGGCTGGCCATCTGGGAGTGGGGCCTCTTCCGCTTCCGGTGCGCCCCTTTGTGGTGGCTGATCCTCCTCAGCCGCTGTAGCGGTGTCTGTGGGCCTTCCCGGTTCCTGTTCCGCCTCATCCCAGGCCGCTGCTGCGGTTTTGATTCGACGCTCCTCTCTGACTGCCACCAAGGCTACGCTGGCGGAGTAGGGAGTGTCGGCGAGGTAAAGCACCAGGGGCTCCTGAGGGCGCGGAGCCACCATGACCGGTGGACTAGTCAGGTATCTCTTGAGATCCTGGAACGCCTTGTCGGCCTCTTCAGTCCACTCGAAGGGCCCTTTTTTCTTCATTAGCTGGAAGAAAGGTAGCGCTCGCTCGCCCAACTTGGAGATGAAGCGCCCTAGCGCGGTCACGCGCCCCGTGAGCTTCTGCATTTCTCTGAGGGTCTTTGGCGGGCTCATGTCTTCCACTGCCTTGACCTTCTTCGGGTTAGCCTCGATGCCTCGGTGGGACACGAGGAAACCCAAGAGCTTGCCCGAGGGGACTCCGAACACACACTTCTCTGGGTTGAGCCGTAGGTTCACTGTGTTGAGGCTCGCGAAGGTTTCCTCCAGGTCTTGTATCAAGGTCCTGGCCTCCCGAGATTTTACCACGGTGTCATCGACGTAAGCTTCGACATTCTTTTCGAGCTGCAGGCCCAGGGTGATGTGCATCAGCCGCTGAAAGGTCGCCCCTGCGTTACGCAGCCCGAATGGCATGCATGTGTAGCAGTACACCCCACACGGGGTTAGGAAGGCTGTCTTCTCGACGTCTTCTACCGCCATCTTGATCTGGTGATACCCAGAGAAGGCATCCAGGAAGCATAACAGGTCGCATTCCGCAGTGGAATCGACGATCTGGTCGATGCGGGGGAGCGGGAACGGATCTTGCGGGCATGCTTTGTTGAGGTTGGTGAAGTCGACACACATGCGCTCCTTCCCTCCCTTCTTTGGCACAACGACAGGGTTGGCTAACCAATCTGGGTATCGGACCTCGCGAATGACCCCAGCGGCCTCTAATTTGCGGGTCTCTTGGACGATGAAGGCCTGCTTTTCTGTGGACTGCCGCCTGGCCTTCTGCTTCACAGGGCGCACGTTGGGGCATACATTGAGGTGATGCTCGATTACACTCCTGGGGATCCCTGCCAACTGGTCCGGCTCCCAAGCGAATACCTTCTTGTTTGCGCGCAGGAACCTGACCAGGGCCTCTTCCTGCTCGGGTTTGAGGTGGGCGCCTATGGTGAAAGTGGCCTCGGTGGCCTCGTCCTCATCGACGGGTATCTGCTTGGTTTATGCCTTGTCTTGGGTGAACAACTGCTTCTTCTTGGCGGGCGCAGCTCCCTTGGGCTCGGGGGCCTCCAAGTCGGCGGGCTGTGCCGACGCCACTGTCTTGAAGACAAGCTTGAGCACCCGCAGAGCGTCCCCGGTGTCCCCGTGCACGGTGAGGACACCGCTGCTCCCGGGCATCTTCATGAGGTTGTACGTCGGGTGCGTCGCTGCCATGAACTGGGCCAGCGCTGGGTAGCCGAGGATGGCATTGTAGGGGAGGCCGATGGGGGCGATGTCGAAGTCGACCAGCTCCGTGCGGAAGTTGTCGTAGGTGCCGAAGGTTACTGGGAGCCGGATCTGTCCCAAGGAGCTGGACGATCCGCCCCAATGCCTGAGAAGGGCCGGCTGGGTCGCAGCCGTTCCTGGGGTATGCAGAGGAGATTGAAGGCCTCGACCGAGAGCATGCTGAGGCCCGCACCGCCATCGATGAGGGTTCTGGTGACGGCCACCTGGAAGATGGTGGGGGTGCACAGCATGGGGAGCGCACCCGAGTAGGCCGAGTTGGAGGGGTGGTCCTCCGAGCTGAAGGTCAGGCCGGTCTCGGGCGCCGCCCGATCCAGGGGAGCCCCCTGCCGCGTGGAAGCGGCGCTGACCCGGCGGATGAACGGCTTGACGTGGTGACTCGTGGGCGGCGCCTGCGAGCCGCCCAAGAGGGCCGCGACGACCGGGGGTGTTGATGCAGCGCGATAGATGGGGGAGAGGTTGCGGGGCTCCATGGGCGCGTGGAGCGCGCGGGGCGAAGAACCAGCTGGGGCAAGCGAGGGAGTTGCGGCGCGGCCGTCTTGCCGCACGGATGGATGCTGAGACGATGCTTGCTGTTCGTCCCCCGCCAGGCCGGTGGCGGTGTTGACGGCAAGTGACGGGGAACGGCGTGGATGCCCGCCGACAGGGGCCGTCTAGGCGACGCGGGAAGCGAGTGCGGCCCGGCGCTCAGCGCGGGCCCGACGAGCGTCAGACATGGGCGTGATGGTCGGAGGAGAACGGGGTGGTGGAAGGCGAGTCACGGCACACCCCTACCTGGCGCGCCAAATGTCGGATTTCGGGTTCCGGCAGACCCTTGAGGTTTGAACACTGGGGTGCACGCGAAGATTTCACCTCCTACCGACCTGCACCCCTCCGCCACGCTAGGATCTAAACTATGGGAAGAACAGCACAAGAGACACAGGGTTTATACTGGTTCGGGCCACCGATGTGGTGTAATACCCTACTCCAGTGTGTGGTGTGGTGGATTGCCTCTTGGGCTGATGATGATGAACAATACAAGGAAGAACAGCCTCGCGAGGGTCTGTTCTTGGCCGAGGCGATGAACTGCTGGGAGGAGTTCAGTCGCCTTTCTCTTTCTCTCTCTCTCTCACCGACCGACCCCTTGCTATGTGGGTGGCTGGTCCTATTTATAGAGGCCCTGGTCCTCTTCCCAAATATCGAGTGGGAAGGGAGCCAACAATGGCGGGCTAATTTGAAGGGGGACAACAAGTATCAGCTATCCTGACAAAAGTAGTCTTCGCCTGCGCAAAGCTCTGGTGATGACGCCGTCTTGGGCTCCATGGTGACCTCCGTCTCGTAGTCCTCCTGGTCTTGGTCTCGTTGCACCAAAATGGCAACCTTTGCCTGATGCCTCGGTACTCCGCGGCTACACTTGCCCCCTTTGCACCAAAGAGGAAAGGAGGACGCTGCGCGGGCTGGCACCCACCTGGCGCCCTGAGTCATCATGGCTTGCGTCACGGGCACCTCGTGAGGTACCCCACCTTGGTCTCTCCGCCTCCTCGTGAGCCTGCCTGACGAGGCCGGGCCTGGGGAAGCTCCGCGTCATCCGCCCCGCGAGGCTTGGCCCCTCGTGAGGGTCTTGGGTTTGTGTTGGCGAAGATGGGCCGTGCTGGGCCCCCCTTGAGCCACGCACAGGCCGCAGGCAGGCAAGTCTGGGGACCCCCGTTCCCAGAACACCGACAAAATCCAGGATTCGAAACAATATCATAACCTGCATCATGCAATAAATTTTCAAGCCGTACATCTGTCCTGTTGTATTTCTTAAGAAAGGATTTGGTCAAACATTTTGCTTAGTTAGACTTCAGACAAGTTATATATGCAGAGTAAAGGGATAATCCCTCCGTACCAGTGCATTGCCTGATATATGAACTCAAGTACTAGGCACGAACAAACGGGCTCAATTCTGTGCTCATCCTGGTGTAGTAGTACTAGTACTGGCAATGCAGTTGACGGGTGACCTTGACGAGCGGCGACCGAGGGAATTGGACCGTGCTCGGCACGGTAGGTAACGTTGTCTAGTTACTAAAGCATCCCTCCGTTGTTCATCGGTAGTCATTATGGACCGGGGACATGAGGGGAATTTCCTAGGGCTGGAATTCTGACCGCCAGATATTTTGACTTCAAACGCTGAGGCTCGACTAGTTGGGGTTGCCTAATGTGCGTACCACGCACGCCACCGAAGGACACGAGCCCAGTTTTTTTAGGATCAACATGAGCCAAGGTCTGGCTGGTACGCCGTTGGGTCCTACCATTCGAGAATACGAAAGGAACCTTTTAAATTTCCGAACGGATCTATGTGTATTACAATACCTGTATTTTCCTTGCAAATACTAATCTCAACGTGTAATTGATTTATGACGAGTTGTTGAATTAGAGTGAGTTTGTGATATAGTGATCTCAATGTGGATTTCACATTTCATGGTATCCCTAGTAAGTTTTCCAATGCAAATTCAAATTTAAAAGATGAACAATATGAAGGTGAGAAAACTTTGTATGTATCAAGCATATGACCACACACACACACACACACACAGATAGAGACACACACGCACGGACACAACAACAATCCAATAAGTATAGTGCATCTATTTTTCGAAACCATGCATGTATGACACAAATTCAAAAATACTCCTTCTATTCCTAAATATTAGTATTTTAGAGAGTTCAACAAGTGACTACATACGAAGCAAAATGAGTGAATCTAGACTCTAAAATATGTCTATATACATCCGTATGTGCCAGTCCATTTGAAGCCTCTAAAAAGACTAATATTTAGGAACAAAGGGAGTAAAATGTAAGACATCCGTGGTCCTCAGTTCAATATTTAAAATGAACATGAAACTGAAACATGAATATTAAGTCTAGTACTACAGTACATGCAAATGTTGTGTTTAGGCGGAGGTATGATTGTCGGGGGTCAACCCCTCGACCTTAGATAAAATTGTGGAGCTCTGTTTAGGGTTGTTTAGATTATATTTGTCCCCACCCTCCCAACCACCGATTGGTTGTGCACCCCCACCCCTCCTCCCCGAGAGAATATCATGTGCCCCCATACTTAGATGCTATATGCTGATACGAGTTGCTTGGAGCTTGTAGATCTAAGATATAGCAGCTCACATGATGTGTCTTAATATTTTTGCAGGAAATCTTGATGAGTTTGAGAATTGCACACAATTTGTACAAAAACTACTTAGATGCCCTTTGATCCCATATCCAACGACCTCGAAGCTCGTATCACCGTAGCATCTAAGATGAAGGAGGACATCATATTCTCCTGTATGTAAGAATATCATGTGCTACCACACCTTAGATGCTTTGGTGATACATGCTCTTCGGAGGCGTTGGATTTGTGACCCAACACCTCCTCGGTGGTTCAAATGGTTTTTTGTAGAAAAGCCCCAAAAGAGTTCGACCACTGCTTACAAGCATAAAGACTGCTCAAATGCCATTGGATCTCAGATCAAACAACCCCCAAGCTCGTATCACCGTAGCATCCAAGCTGCGATAGCACCTTATGTTTTCTCGCACGGGAGAGTATGAGGTGCCCCCGCACCGTAGATTCTATGGTGATACGAGTTCACTGAGATCTAACGGCCCACAGTAGGAGGTTTCAATGTTTTTGCAATATACGGCTGATAGAGTTTGGGAAATTCGCAGAAAGTACAAGTACTACACATGTGCCATCTGATCACTGATCATACGACCTAGATGTTCATATCACCGTAGCGGGTAATTAAGCTACGGGGAGCACCTAATATGAGCACCAGGGAGCCGTTGGATCGAAGATGCAGCGGCACACACGAGGCCTGAATGTTTTATTTGCAAAAAACCTTTGGAGAGTTTGGAAATTGCGCATAATTACAAAGACTACTCCCAAGCCATTGGATCTCACTTCCAACGGTGTAAAAACTCGTATCACCATAGTATCTAAGCTGCGGGGTGGATGTGATATTCTATGCTGCTGTCATTTTCGTTCGTAAACTTGAAAAATATGTGTAACTCGTGCCGTTACTTGTCTAACCGCGCAAAGTGTTTGTTCAAAAAAACCACCCTACACTGAAATATCGGAACAACACGCAGGGGTCCCACTTGTCATTAATCAAATTTGGACCTAAAACTGAGAAATCTGAAAGACGAGATTCGAACTGGCAACCTGGACTACAAAGCGTAAGTCGATAGCCTGAAAAACGAACGGTTGTTGGCTTTGTCCCATAACTTGATTTTATACAGTACTTGCGTTGAGTAGAGTAGAGGGAGTGCCTCGTCAACACGTGCATGACCGTTGTCTCACTTACTGGTGGGTCCTAGGTCTGCGATCTCAATCTCTCTTCTATCCATCGTCTAACCTTTGCACGGGCACACACGAAGAGCGGCGCTAGCTTGCCATGGTGTTATTACAACTAAAATAAGCTTGGAAAATAGAAGAATCGCCTAGAACAAGAGACGTTATGGCTGGTCGATATGGAGCTAACCACATCTATCCTCCGTGCCACGTTTGCATGATGAAGCTGTGTGGCTAGTGGGGTGTTTTCGACCGACTGGCTGGGTCCCGAGGTCGAATCATAGGTACTACGTCTGATACAGTATATTTTTACACGCACATTTTTCCTCTATGCTGAGACGTGGCACACCCTACCGCGCGGTTTCGGGGTGCTCCCGGGTGGTGCACGCATATATTCTTCCTGACGTGGGACGCCCTACCGCGCGTTTTCTGGGTCCTCCTCGGTCGTAGCACCGAAGCAAGTAAATGAGTCGTCAAATCATGAAAGACCACCTTTCCCGCCGAGTACATCAGTGAAGCACGGTGGCTAGCTAGTTGGGCTAGTTCGACTGATTAGCTAGGCCGCCGCCGCATTTGTTTTTTCACCCCTTTTTTTATCTACTTGCTGACAAGTAAATTTAAATATCCACCGCGGCGTTGCTCTGGTGTTTGGGTGCGGTAGGATTTTTAATTTTTTGATTGACGGGAGCAGGCGCGGCAGGATTTTTAATTTTTTGATTGACGGGAGCAGGCGCGGCAGCAGTTAGTCACGATGACTCCGCCTGTAAAAACGCACTGCTCCCTGATGTGAGAAGTCGTCGACTGGTGTTTTACCGTGGTGAAAACCAAAAGATTCCCCGCTCCCTCTGCCTTCGCGTAGATTGCATTGCCTTTCAGCCGTTTCGCCCCCTTCGCTTCCTCTCCCCATTGCTTCTACCTGGTGCCATGGCGGCGCAGCAGATCATGGAGTTCGAGGTGAGGCTCCTGACACAGGAGCTCCATGCCAAGGATGCGGAGCTCAGGGCCAAGGACATGGAGCTCCGTGAGCTTAAGGAGGAGAGGAGTGCCATGCTCCTCCGTTATGTGCGGGAGTTCACAGAGCTTCAAAAGCGGCAGGCGTCCACCACAAAGATGCTCGAGGCGTCGGCGGCGTTGCTGCAGAAAGTGGGAGATACGATAGGCCGTCAAGGGAGCTGGCTGGAGCGCGAGCAGGCCGATCGTGACGAGGTCCAGGATCGCCTCAGGCACTTGGTGAACCAAGTTGCCACGCACGTGTTGCGGCTGCGCGATGCCTACCGTCGTGCCAGTGCGACGATGCCGGCCGTCGGGCTAAACCCGTTCGACCACCCGGTCGACTTCAACGAGATGCGGCTTCCTGACTTGGTCTCCTTCTTCACCTATATCTCCGAGGAGCTGAACCGTCTACGCGCGATGGTGGGGGCTGAGCTGGACAAGGCGGGGTTGCGGGCTGCCGTCGTCGTTGCCAGGCGAATCCTTTCAGGGCTCCGTCACCGGAATCCATTCGTGCCATTAGACGCCGTCTTTGACGAGCTGTCTCCCGTCGACCAGGAGCGGGCTCTGCGGGCGGTTGCACCCTGCATCACCAACGTCGTGGCCTCGAGAAGCAGAGGGACTTCAGTGGTGTTTAGGCACCCTCTGCATGGGCATGTCCATGTCTCGGCGCAACATGACCGTTGGATCAAACTCAAATGATGCAGATCAATCACTGTAGCACAAAGTGTGTGGGTGTGTTTGGTTGCATTCTCATCTCAATATAGTTGTTTCCTCTTCGTGTATTTTTGTCAACCTACTAGTGTGGACTCATGCACCCTTCATGCACTGTGCCAAACACCCAAAAGAGGGTCGAGAAGGGAACTTTTGCTCCCATCCCGTGCACCCTTCATACACCCTGCTTAACACTATTCGTGCTTCATATGGTTCATGTTTTGTGGAGTACTGTAGCACCGTACTCTCCGTGCGCTGTGGACCTAGTTCTGTTAACATTGATCTCACCGTTCATTCTTGACCGGACAGTCGAAAAAGAGATACTATGTTACATATAGGAGTAGTTGACATGCGCACAACATCATTTGTTATCATCATATCTTACTACACTAGCAACAAGATTGTGTAGTACTGACGTATGAACCACTGCACATGCCTAGTAGTAGGAGCACTGTGTATGTTCAAGTGGCTGCCGTGTTTCGCACTCCTCCGTTGTAAGAGTGGAAACGCTTGCTGTAATCATTTTTTTCTTCAGAAAAACAGTGGACACGCTCTACCGTGCGGATCCTCCTCCATCCATGCACTAAATTACTCACTTTCGCCGACGTGTGGGACAGCCAACACCTGGGTCCACCAGCCATGCACTAAATTACTCCGTAGTAGAGTGACGGTAGACTACCCCGATCGAACCGCCGCAGTAATGCCCAATGAGCCGTCAAATTAGAAAACCCCCTCCTTTCCAGCAGTAAGTTGGACGGACGAAGCAACCATCATTTCACTCTTCTCTCTCAGCTTCCTCTCTTGAAGAAAACCCCCACTCGCTTCGCTTCTCCCTCATCTCGTTCCTTCTTTCACTCTTCTCTCTCAGCTTCCTCTCTTGGATGGACGCCGGAGCACTGGCCGATGTGATGTCTATGGCTCTGGCCAAAACCATCGAGGCTCATGGTACGAAGAAGCGCAAGCACCCCGCCGAGACTACCACAGACAAGCTCAAAGCCATCGCCCTGTCCAAGCACCCTCTCCGGGATCCCTCATTAAGCAAGTCCAGGTAATGTCTCTTGTTAACGATCTTTTTCTCGATCTTGATCGTGTTTTTTCATCTAACACGCAGTACTAGTACTGGTAGTACAACTTTCTGGGTGATCTTGCATGTGATTTTAGTGTGCCAAATGACGGTTCTAAATTCCTCTTTTGACCAAAACATGCGAGAGGTTGACACTGATTTCTTATAGACTACTTTCAACTACTCCCTCTGTCCCAAATTTCTTGTCTTAGATTTGTCTAGATACGGACGTATCTAATACTAAAATGTGACTTGATACATCCGTATCTAGACAAATCTAAGACAAGAATTTTGGGACGGAGGGAGTACTTTATGAACATCAATGCTACCTTTTAAGAGGGTATATTTGCCTCAGTAACTTGTGTTATGGATATTGCATGTAATCCCTCTGCTCGCATGCCTTTGAAGACATGTTCTAGTGTCTTTGTTCACTCATTTCTGTGCGTATATGTAGTCATATATGGAGTATAATATCAAAAATCATCTTATATTTCTGAAGAAGGTAGTAATAAAATATGGTTTCTGTTTGAATTAGAACCAGGTCCGCGGTGGAGATGAAGTTCTCAAAGTCATGCCGTGTGAACTGGAAGACCTGATGATGAGTTCTACTGCTGAACTATCCAGCTGCTGTGTCCTTGTCGCCACGTGTCCCAAACTAGTGTTTTCCTGTAGCATTGTTGTCAGGCGTGTTCTTGAGGCTGTACTTGACCACAACAATTTCCTGGCTGTGCCTTCGATTACGAATGGTGTGGTTCTTGTAAAGCTTCCCAACAAATCTGATGCGGCATGTCTTCATCATCATGTTTATGAGTGGAAAGACCACTTTGTTAGGTTCTCCAAGGTTGACAAGATGGTGATGGTGCATGTAGACATCTCACACGAAGTCCATGGCCTAGTCAGTTATGCGGGGTTCATCCTGTAGGTCGGTGGCAAGAAATAGTCTGCAGAGTTTAGTTAGTGCAACTTTGCTTGTCTGTAGTAAGTACTATTGTTCAGTACTTGATTTGTGTTTGTGAACCCTGTATTGTTTATTAGTACTGCCGCTTTTGGTGTGTGGTCAGTCCTGAGAACGGTCTATGTTAATGTCTGTCCACTCAATTCAGTCTGTATATTTTGAAGTATCCAGATCATATTTTTTGTGAGGACGGTTTATCAATTATGGTTACACTCCAATATCTGTATGCATTGCAGGGTTTATCGCACCCACCAGGATTTCCAGTCCCATGGATGTTCGGTCCATACGATTTTTCACGACCTTTGGACTGTCCTACTTGTGGGAGTAGGCGGGGCCCCTGCATGCCACGCGTAGTTGGATGATCAATCTTCTGTTTAGTACTTCAACATAGTGATTTCCTGGTAAGGATTCACTCGTGTCACATCAAGTAAATCTTATTGATTTACTGTCTAAATCTTATTGATTTAATGTCATGTTTTCTTTCTTTTCCTGCAATTTTATGATG
The DNA here is from genome assembly GCF_003073215.2 of Triticum urartu. NCBI lineage: Eukaryota > Viridiplantae > Streptophyta > Magnoliopsida > Poales > Poaceae > Triticum > Triticum urartu. Next base: position 472,042,647 of record NC_053023.1, read on the forward strand.
CAGGTTTTGCCATGTGACATTCATCACAGAATAAACCATTTGGTTTGCTCTACGATGGCTATTTTTGCAGGTTTCACTTCTTATGTCGTGTCAGTAACGAAGGCACTGTCCATCACTTATATTACTGGAAAAAATTGGATCAGTCTGTTGTCTGAGTACAAGCTGAATCCCTATGATGAACTGCAGTTTGGTTTAACAAAAACGCCACAATTAGTCCTTCTCACGTTTAAAAGAAATGAAGAAAAAAACTGGATCACGGTCACGGATCCTAGTCAAGTTAGAAAGATGATTATAGCAGACCAGACACGATCATTGCTGTCTTGCACATATCGAGCACCGGCAGTTGCTCTAGCACTGACAGCGGCAACAACTCAGTCTGATCCAGCTGAGGATTGGGCACCGACCGCATCAGCGGACCAGTCTGATCTACCAGAGGATTGGGCATCGACACCGGCACATGCTCTGACACCGGCACCGGCTCTACAAGGAGCACCATCTCCGACAGCAGCAGTGGCTTCGGCACCTGCACCAACACTTGCACTTGCATCTGCTCCGGCCCGTGCAGTTGCACCGGCAACAGAATGGGCTGCAGTTCGCACTTCATATACCAAAGTCCTTACAAAAACCGACATGTCCACCTTATTGGTAAGCATTGGCCGCCCAAGTGCTTCGTTCTTTTTTCTTTAAATGTTGTTTCACATGATTCACTGTGTTGATCTAACTGTTTGGGTATGTCTTCTTTTTTGCAAACAGAGAATTCCTAGAGCAACGAGGGAGTCGTTCAACAATTCGGGCGACCGCGGCCAAGTTTCTCTTACCATGCGCAGCCTTGGTGTGAATGAACATGCTCAATATACCGTAAGTACAAAGGATGGTCACATGATGATTGATGTTAAAGGATGGTCAAGGTTCAAATCTAAATCATATCTTGCGGTAGGGGATGATATCAAAATCGAACTTTCTCGGCAAGGAGAGCTGGTCCAAATCAACTTTGAAATTCTTCAGTAGCAGCACGCAACTGACGAACTGATCTATCCTCCGAGAGATTTTGATGTAATAATCTGGCATGGTGAAACAAGTGTCCTGTGTGTATAAGTAGTACGACAGTATTATTTATCACATGGTATATCGTTGATAGAATTGCAACTCTGGTTGCTGGTTAGGAACTGTCGTTCGATTTCATTCCAATGGCTGTCGTGCTTTATTCAATTTTGTGTATTCGCCTTGCGACAACATCTAAAACCAGCGCCGTACCGATCGCTTGCAATATGAAAAGCGCTGAGGTAGAACACATGGGCCCCCAAACATGCAGGGTCGGCCCGTGGCCCAAAGTCCAGAACCGTGAGCCTATCTGAGTATTATATTCTCAGTTGAACCCCCATAAAAAAAGCTAAACCCCCATAATGCATGTGCATTGCAGAGGGAGTATATTTCTTGGCAAGGTGAGCCTGTGATATAAAAGATTTATATATTTCTTTACAAAGGGAGTATCTCTCTGTCAAAAAATATATTTATGTGTAACTAGTTACTCCTGTCTTTCTACTTCCTTTCGCTGATATGTGGGGCAACCGGCAACGGGGTCCACGTGCCATATCCACAAATTAGATTGCACAACTTCACGTAGACACACGCCGGTCGTAGCGCCGCATTAATGCCTAATGAGCCGTCAAATCACAACCCCCCTTTCCAGCTTTAGCAGTAAGCTGGACGGATGAAGTGGCAATATTTCATTGGGCCTGAATCTGCTTGTTCAGAGAAAACCCCCTCTCGGTGATTGCATAGGGTTTTCTCATGGAGAACCAGGTACGAATTCTTCATCCATCCCCGATAAATCCAAGTCCCATGGTCGCAGGTAATCCTAGGATGGCAGCCGCTGCCGTTGATGCATTTTTCTTCCTACTGAATCTAGTGTGTTTCATTTGCAGTGCCCAAAGTGCGAGTACCCTACAGGTTTCTGCGCCGTCGGCGAGACGCCACACTTGTTCCTTCTCATCCTAACACAACATTTTGAAACGCGCACAGTATTTTCCTAGAATCCTCTTTTCTATCCGGGAGGGTGGGTTTCTTTGAACATGCTGTGTTCTCATATTATTTTTCCTGCAGTGTATTATTTGCTCTGCCAGAACACATGTACTCAAGATGCTCGGCCTTGCCATAACTGAATACACTAGTTTAATGGTCACAGTGAAGACAAGCCATGGATATAAGTTCCGAGTTGGGTTCATGAACCAAGAAGATCACTGCTTTTTTTATGGACGAACTTGGATAAACTTTCTCAAGTGTTACAGACTGAAAGTTGGCGCACGAATGTTGATGGAAATAGCAGAACCTGGTCTCATCTTCACTGCGATCTTCCACCCCGACGTTGTTCCAATTGTTCATCGATGTTAGTTTTGTATCTGGTTCTTGCTTGTTGCCTTGATTACTTCTTAATCCACCTATTCTGTCTAACTAATCACAATTTAACTTTAGAAGTAGCAACGAATCTCTCACGAAGATGCTACTTCTAACTAATATTTTCTTATAATTGGTGGCACGTGTAGGTTTTTTCAAAGTTAAGTAGTCTGCTCGTTTGTTACTCTATAATAACTCGGCTGTTACTAATGGCACTGAAGTTGACTGGATCGACATCCACAAGTTCCTACACTTTATTGATCGTCTTGAGGTCCTTGTGGGGCGTTTCAATGGTGGAAGGCCACGTGGGATATGTGTGCCACTGCTGCACTCATTGAATAGGTCCAACTATGTTGAGAAACTTATGGTACGAGCTGTTTTCTGTTATATATGTTGTTCATAAACTATTTCTTATACACAGTTTTACAGCTGTGATCTTCTTGAAACAGGAACTGCCGAGTTCTATTGTTCCTATACAGATGCCTGACCATGGTCGGGTTAGACTTGCGCTTGGTCACAACATGATGTTTATGTAGACCTACTCAATTCCCCTTGGAGGTGAAAAGATACTTATTCATGGGTGGTCTCATATAATGAAGGCCCGTCCATCTTGGAGAATAGGACAGAAGATCATGTTCATGCTTTTCCATGGCTCTAAAGCGAATATCCTGTTTATTGACCACGTTGCGAGATGAAGCCACTTTCAGAAGGTTGTGGATGCGCGGGGTGGCGCCTGGGCCTTGTCCCGGGGCTTGGCGGCCTCACCCTTGGTTAACTGTAGGCAAAGTAGCACTGTTCAAGGCGTGCTTTGTATGGTTGAACCTGTATAAGTACTCATACTGCTTTTAGCTTTGGTTGTTAAGTGCCCCTGCTGGTTTCAGTTAAGGTTGTTAAGTACTCATGATGCTTTTATAGTCTATCATGTTTCTTTAGTCATGTCTTCCTCCGGCCGCCAAAACCAAACCAGCGCCGGCGGGGCCGCCTGCTTCTGCCTCCCATGGCTGGTGCAACACACGCATCGCTGCCCCACCATCTCCAAAATCGTTAATGCCGACGTCCTCCGCGCGCTTTGGTGCGCTCGCCGCGGCGCCGCCCTCTCGCGTTGTCAACATGGTCAACAAACAATAGGAATCGGCAGAAGTACGTGGAGAGGATGACAGTAGGGGCCCACCACGTCAGCGTATGGAAAAATAAAATGCTTCCTCCTAGTGTTTTCCTAACATCTGGGACCCACGACATTGTGAGCGTATATAGTCAATAGACAAGAGAACAGCACAAGATCCCCTGACACCTGGGACGTAGCTACTCAAGCAGTATTTTTTTGTTTCGTATTGTTGAGATGGAGTAGGCTTTAAACTGGGCTGTGGCCCATCTAGCCCAGGCTTATATTTTATGTTCACCATGTGACCAGCCCAGCTATTTTTTCTTTGTGAAAATGAGCCCAGTTTATTTTTTCTAAAGAATACCCAATCCAGGCCTACTTATTTTTCTACGCCCTGATGGGCTGCAACTCTTTCAAGACGCCTGCAAATCTTGAAAGTAATATGAAATGGGTTGTAAATATAAAAATAGATGACAAATTGGAAATTACTTTATAATTTCTGATTTTTTTTTCACATTTTCAGATTCCTATTTCACTGGGCATTAACCTAATTTAAATATATCTTCAAAGTACTTTAAATCTGGCTCGACATTTTGGTATTAAAAATAGTTTGGAACCCACAGAAATATGCGAAATTGGCCCTGGCCAACCAAAAAAAATGACTGCAATAAATTGCATAAAAAGTTGCCATGAGCTATATATAAATTATTTAAAAAAAGAGGGAGTGGTCTGACTTGTGGGCCTGTTTAGTTGATGCGTATGCAAGATTTTTTAGTTATTATATACGTCAACAAACGATTCTAGCAGACGTAACCGTTGGATGTCAATCCAACGGCCGTCATGTTTCTTCAATCTCTTATCTTCTTGCTCTAGCCACCAAAGCAGCGCCGGCGGGACCGCCTACTCCCGCCTCCCGTGGCCGGCAAAAAATGTTCCCCCCGCTGTCAGCTCGGACCCACCGGATGTGCCTCCTTATTACGCACAAAAAAATGAATACCCCCTGCTACCTGGGACCCACCTTGGTGGGAGGCTTACTTGTGGGCCTACTAAGTTGACTGGGACGGAGGCCTTTGTCAACTTTAGTCAATATATGAACAATTCTAGCTATAGTGACCGTACGATGTCCATCCAACGGCCGTAGTGCTTCTTCAACCTCTGGTCTTCTTGCTCCAGCCGCCCAAAGCAGCACCGGTCGTGCCGCCTGCTCCTGCCGCCCGTGGCCGGCTGTGATGCCGCAGAGGCCTCACCGCCCCTACTACTCCCACCGCTGGCCAGGCCATCCCTCTACGCACCCACACCCCCTATTATTCTGCGGCGACGGTAGCCTCACACCGCAGCCAAACGAGTGAACCCTCATACTCCTCTATGCGTGGGCATCCACTGCCGCGTCTTCCCCGGCTCTGCGTCGTCCCCTTCCTAGGCCTCGCCGTCGTCCACCGCCCTGGTGCTCTTGGCGCGGCGTGGTCAACGTGGTCAAGGAATGGCTTCCATCGAACGTGGACTGTATGTGGAGAGGCTGACAGCTGGGTCCACGGCCGCAGCAAGGAAGTGCCTCCTTATTACGCGCAAAACAATTATTCCTCCACCTGACAGCGGGGACCCACCGGACGGGCCACCGTATTTCGTGAAAAAACATTTCCCCCTGACTGCTGGGACCCACCAGCTACATCTTCGCACACAAGGAAGTGCGTCCAAAAAAAAACGATTCGCCCCCTGACTGCTGGGACCCACCAGCTACATCTTTGCACGCAAGGAAGTGCGTTCGAATAAAAACGATTCGCCCCCTGACTGCTGGGACCCACCAGCTACATCTTCGCACGCAAGGAAGTGCGTCCGGGCAAAAAAATGATTCCCCCCCTGACTGCTGGGACCCAGCAGCTACATCTTCGCACGCAAGGAAGTGCGTCCGGGCAAAAAAACAAAAAAAACAAAACGATTCGCCCCCTGATTGCTGGGACCCACCAGCTACATCTTCGTAGGCAAGGAAGTGCCTGACAGTCGGGACCTGCCTGGTCGAAGCGTACGTAGCGTTGTCATTCTGGTCGCGAACGTATACGTACATATATACTGGTCGATGTAGAGGTGCACACGTGTCATAGTAGAGGCGCGTACGTGCCGTAGTAGAGGCGCGCACGTAGCATGTACATGTACGTACATCGGCCAGGGTGCAAGAAAGAAAATACGACCATGTACGTACATACGGGCAGGGTCTCGAATGCCTACTCGCGCATACGTACGGCCAGGGCTCGTGTACATGGTTGGGTCGGAACGGAGAAACAGCGTCGTCGTCGTGTTCATGGGGAAGCAACGGAATGCGTCGTGTTCATGGGGAGGCAACGGAATGCGTCGTGTTCATGGGGAGGCACCGGAATGCGTCGTGTTCATCGGGAGGCAACGGAACGCGTGGGAGCCAACCGGCTAGGTCGGAACAGAATGCGTGGTCGTGTTCATCGGGAGGGCTTGGACGGAACATGCGATGGAAACGAGGCCTGGCGTACCGCAAAACGAAGGAAACGGCCTTGTGTTCGACCGGCCATGTTCGAAACGGGATCCTGTTCATCGGGAGGGGTCTGGCATACCGCAAAACGGACCTCCTACGGTCGAAACGGGGGTCCTGTTGATCGGGAGGGGTGTGGCGTACTGCAACATGGAGGAAACAGACCTCCTATGGTCGAAACGGGGTCCTGTTGATCGAGAGGGGTGTGGTGTACCGCGAAACGGACGAAACGGACCTCCTATGGTCGAAATGGGGGTCCTGTTCATCGGGAGGGGCGTGGCGTACCGCAAAACGGGACTCCACAGGATACTGTTCATCTCCACCGTCGACCTCCTCCAGCCTCCACGGGCTACCGTCGATCTCCTCCAGCCTCCACGGGCTCCTGTTCATCCAGCCTCCACTGCGCGCTACTCCACCGGCTACTGTTCAACCACCCCTCCATGGGCACCCCTCCACCGTCTACTGTTCATCCAGCCCTCCACACCACGGGGTCCTGTTCAACCACCCCTCCACGGGCACCCCTCCACCGTCTACTGTTCATCCAGCCCTCCACCACACCACGGGGTCCTGTTCATCCAGAGGCAACGCCACCGCTCACTGTTCATCCAAACCCCCCAGCAACGCTCACTGTTCATCCCAGAGGCAGCATCGATCGGCTTCAGTTAGCAGCAGTAGCGAAGGAATTGCTTGATCGGGTTCAGTTAACATCCATCGATCGATCGCTTGGGTTCAGTAACGTGTAGCCTGTAGTGCAATCGCTCGGGTTCAGTTAGAGCCCAACGCCTCGCTCGGGTTCAGTTAGAGCCAATGCCTCACCACACGCGCGTACGTGTACGAGAGAAATGCGCATCGCTCGGCCCCCGACCTCCCACCGTAACCGGGAACTCCCCGAAATTTTCCTCCCCCTCGCTTCTACCACGGTTTTTTCCGTCATGGACGGCCCAAAGAATGTCATGCAACTGCGTCTCCGGCCCGCCCAGGACGAAAAGCCCATTTTCTGTCATGATTTTTTGTCATAGAAGTAGGAGCCCACCACATCTATGATGATACCGGGTTTTGTCACAATTATCGTCATAGAAGTGTCATATGTATGACAGAATTTTTTTTCGTTCGGCCCAAAATGTCACGGATGTGTCTTTTTTTGTAGTGGAGGGTCCTGCCATTTGATGTTGAGCATGAGCCAGAAGAGGTAAAGCTCCAAATGTCGAGTGTTTTCTTTCTTTGACTCGCAGTTGTTCTTAAATCCGACTGATGTTTGTTGACTTGCGCCTTTCGATCTACACCAAGATGTATTCGATGCCAAACAGAGAGCAATTTCAGGAAGGAGAGGAGAGCACGGAACAGAGCGGCGACCGGCAATCCCCAGATGACCATGATGATGACAGTGACGACTCAGACGGCAGTGAGGAGGTCGACTCACCGCCCTGCTCAGAATGTCGATCCGAACAATCCCAAGACCCGGCATGTGGACGTGGCAAAGCAGCCCCTTCGAGCGTATAAGTGCAAAAGTGCACTCGGACTTCCTCTCCGGAACCTTCTAAAAAGGCTACTAAGAAACCCAAGGTCGCTCCCTCGAAGCCTCGGAAGGCTTTGCCCAAGATCAAGGTGGATGTTCCTATCGCCTCTGTGTAAGTGTTTTGCTCCTCCTCTTTGCCTTCTATGCTTCTGTCGACTCATCAGCTCGCTTGACCGAGTGAGATTTTGGAACTGTCAGTGCGGCTACCTCTGGGACGTCTATGGATGTTGACAAGAAGCAAGACGACGAAGAGACTACAGATGCGGCCACTTCACAGGCAGGTACAACTCCATAGCCTTGCCCTTCTTTATTAATTGTTCTGTGGTCGACTAAACTCTTACGGTCGAGTGTTTTGCAGCGCCACCGAATGTTATTGAACTTCCAGATGACGACGACCATGAAGACATGACTCAGAGGAACACAGGAAGAAAAGGCAAGACTTCGAGCAGGAGGGTGCCCGCCAGCAAAATGTCTTAGTCGGCTCCAGCACCAGAACCAGTCATCCAGCAATCCGGGGATCCAGTTCGGACTTCTGTTTCATTCGCCGATCCTCTGTCGACTAATCGTCCATCAGCGTCGACTACTCAAGTCCTTGCCCTGTCTGTGCGACTACATGCTTCAGATCCCTTGGCTGCCTCGTCTGTTCCACCGACTCCGCTCTTTGTCACCCATCACGTCCTAGAGGACCAAGTAGGCGCTGCCAAGGAGGCTATACACCAAGCAGGCCTTATGATGGAGCAAATGAAGGTGGTGCACGAGGCTAGTAAGGCTGCCTATGATGCCACCTCTGCCCTTCAAACCAACATCTAGGTGAGTTGATTTCCGACTGATCTTTTAGCTTGACCTTTGCTCTGTTAGGATATGGTACTTAAAAACTGCTACTTTATTGTTCATAAGATGTCCATGGATGAGCGTTTTCAAACCTTATGTGCATCTATCAAGAACTTGCATCTGTACACCCAGTGGGTGTCTTCTTTTGCTTTGTAGCTTTGTTAGTTGACTTGCCCAATCTTTGTCGAGTGAACTCTTGAACCAGTGGGGGCATGCTGAGTGCACCCACTGGGTGTAGTCCCCGAGACCGCCGCCGAATGTTTGATCCGGCGGGGGTCTTTCCAAAGAGTTTTTTTGACACGAGAGTCTTAGAACTTGTTTGTAGCATATTCACTCGGCTCTGGACGGACCTCGTCGAGTGAATTCCGAGCCAGTGGGGGCACGCTAAGTGCACCCATTGGGTGTAGTCCATGAGACCGCGGTCGACTACGGGCTCGGACTGGATGGACCGTGTCGAGTGGAAAGTTGAACTAGTGGGGGCATGCCGAGTGCACCCACTGGGTGTAGTCCCTGAGACTACTGTTGAATGTTTGATTCGGCAGTAGTCTTAGAACTCTTTTTCCATAATAACTTGCACTTGTATATTATCACTCTGCAGCAACCGATCTTTATTTCTGTCAACTGATTGTCTGTTGACTGCAGAATCTTGTGAGCTCGGGGCCCAGTTCGCTGAATTGGAGAAGAAACAACTCAACCTTGATCTGGAACTGGCCAAGGAAAAACCGAAGAAGGCCCAAGACGAAGCAGCCATTATGGGAGGTAATAACTTTATCGACTGTTAGCCTTGCCATCTTTTCTTTTCAATCTTTAAACCGGGTGACTACACTCGAATAGATGTGCATAGTGAAAATCGTCAACTCCAAGCTCGTCTGAAGAATGTTATTTCTTTATACAAAATGAAGCAGGCTGTGGAGCAGAAGGATCTTGACCTCGCAGCAGCACAGAAGACGGCGCGGGAGAAAACCGAACTCATTGGCAAGAAGCTGGCTTCAGTCGGCAAGTTGGAAGAAGAAAACGCCAAGCCGAAGACTGCCATTGACGAAGCAAACAAAGATGTCATGCAGCTGAAGAAGGACAAGGTGGCCTTGACCGACAAAGTCAGAGATCTCACTCGGAGGAGAGATGACCTGGAGACTTATCTGGGAGGCCTTGCCAAGAAGATGTTCCTTACACTCGAAGGTACTTTTCCTTGTCCGACTGATTTGCAACCGTTGACTCATCATATGATTGTCTACTCATTATTTTTCTACGCATGCAGAATTCTATCAAAATTTCGAAGAAGAGACTGGGGGATTGAGACGAGCCTGGACCCCATTAACTCCCCCGTCAAGGATGAAGCTGTGATGAACGTGCTGCGACTGGAATCTAGCCTCGCCAGCTATCATGGTTCTAAGTCTGACAGTAAAGTAGGGGGGTAAGAATGTAGAGGCAAGATCCTAGCTACAGTGAGATTGTGCATGCAGGATGTACGAGTTTAGGCCCTTCGCGGAGGAAGTAACAGCCCTACGTCTCGGTTCCCGGAGGCTCGGTCGATCGGAATATGCGTGAAGTTACAGGGGGTGCGAACCCTTGTGCCAGAGGAGGGGGTGGCTTATATAGAGTGCTCCGGAACCCTCTTGCCCTCAATTACACAGGGTTTAAGGTACATAAAGATGGGCGTTACTGATAACGTCAACAATAAAGATACATGAATGACTATTAAGTCTATAAGGTAACGCTGGACCGTTGCCATACAGAGTGACTTTAGATCTTCTATCTGTCGAGTGATTCTTGTTACGGTCGAGTGAGTACTCCTTGGTCGAGTGAACTTGAATCTTCCAAGTGGAATGTTTATGGTCGAATGAATGATGGTATCCCTTGAATGCTTCTGACTTTAAGTCAATGTCCTTGGGGAGGGTGTCTAGGTCAGGCCTATGACCCTACCCTAGGTACATGTCGTCGTCATTAGCCCCCGAATGGTTCAAGGTTCGAGTGGGAAAAGGAATGGAAGTTGGTCCCGACTCTGTTACACGCCGCGGAAGCATTTTCCTTAGACTGATGAGTTATGCGACAACTTTGACTTCATTTTCAGTCGCCTTGATCCATTCTAAAGTAGTCGAGCGAACTTTTGCTGATAAGCTTCGAGTGTTGATATGGAAGAAATCTTTAGTCGGACAGGTTGCTCTGCTGTTCTTGGATCTTGCGGGATTCAAAAATTTGGTAAGCGCGCGGGACGGAGGAGGCTGCAGTAATCGGGATGGATTAGGCAGGAGCGCCTCGATCACTGCGCCACCTTTTTTGCCACGTACCGAGCGAGCGACAGTTGCAGGATTTGACATGATTGCCTGGGCCCAGTCGTCAGTCACTCGGAAATGACTCCATATAAGGCGTTGAGTTGGGGAATTTTGCACAATGCGCCCCAATTTCTCCTTCTTCCTCCTCTGCTTCTCCACCGCTACCGCTGCAGCTCTCGATGCCGCCTCCCGCCCATGCGCCTCTTGCCGTGATGGCGAAGGACAAGACGGCGGCGCTAGAGCATGCAAAGAAGGGAGCGGCGAAGGGGAAGGGCAAGAAGACCGGCAGGAGCGGGTCGTCGTCGAGATTCGGCTTGCCACGCGGCTGGGTTCAGGGCGACTGGATCCAGTCCATAATCGTGATGGATGACTTGCAGGACCTGGCCGAGAGTGGGCTGATTGAGCATGGTTCCTGGAGGCTCCCGGGGGATGAAACCGAGCCTCAGCCTCAGGAGGGTGAGTGTGTCTTACTCGCCACTCACGTCGACCACGGTTTTTCTTTACCCCCACATGCCTTTTTTCATGCATTCTTGAACTTCTTCGGTGCCCAACTCCACCATTTATCTCCCAACACTATCATGTACCTTGCTGCCTATGTCTCCTTGTGTGAGAATTTCCTGGGCTGCCGACCGCACTGGTGTCTGTTTAAGCACATCTTCACATGTCGCTCGCAGACTGTGAAAAAAGCTAGCCCGAGTGACGAGAAAACCCAGGTGTTCCAGATGTGTGGGGGCTTAGGTATCTAGATGAGGGGGAAGAGCGCTTTTCCCGTGATGACTCTCCCTGACTCGGTTAGAGGGTGGCAGTCGACTTGGTTTTATTGCAAAGACAAGTCGACCCCTAGTCATTCGAGTGGTCTCCCTCCCTTTTCCTTAGCGCGAGTCCAGAAACCTACTTCCTTGAGAGTGACTTTAGCAGAGAAGGAGGAGGTGACCATGTTGATGGAGCGAGTAGTTCAGCGGATCCATGAGGGTGTGACTGGTATGGATCTGCTCGAGGTATTCCTCAGTCGATGTATCCAGCCCCTCCAGGCTCACGATCACTCCACGTGGATGTACTCGGGGATTGAGGTTTCCACTCGGATCCACCCGGAGGACGTTGATGAGAAGACGATGGTGGAGTGGGTACAAAGCATCACAGGGAACAAGGATAACCCCAGGGGGTCCCGAAGAGTTTTACCATTCGACACTAACAACCAACCAGAGCAGGTCTATTCTTTATCTTCGAGTGTTTTTCATTCTGACTTGTAGTTGTTTACTGAGTTGGCCATCCTTTGTTCACCTCTTTTTCTTTGCAGATTTATACGGAGACGTACTCAATGTCGAACGGGGAGCAAGAGTAGTACCAGGAAGGAGAAGAAAGAGGAGGTGAAAGAATGGATTGGCAGTCTGATGGAGGAGAAGAGGAGGAGGAAAGCGAGGACTCGAGCAGTGGTGAAGAAGTCGAGTCGCCGCCTTGCAACGAAAAACGTTCCAAGCATAAGCACGACCCAGCAAGTATCCATGGAAAAGTAGCTACACCGACCGGACAGACTTCCAAGCGCACTCGGACCTCTTCCCCTGTGCCGACTGAGAAGGCTCCCAAGCATCCCCAAGTTGCTGAACCGAAGTCTCGGAAGACCCTGCCCAAGATCAAGATCAATGTCCCCGTCACTTCTGCGTAAGTGTCTTGTCCTCACTTTTCGATCAAGGACTTGTGTTGTCGACTCTCCTTCTCATTCGTCTGAGTGAATCTTGAAACTTGCAGAGCTGCTACTTCTGGGACTTCTGCTTACAGGGATGATGACGAGGATGTGGAAGATGCGGTCACTTCTAACCCGGGTATGACTTTTGCAAATTTGTCTTTCCTTTCTCAGCCATTTTGTTGGTCGACTGAATTCTGGCGGTTAATTCTTTTTGCAGCTCCTCCCCATGTCATTGATCTTCCAAACAACGACGAGGATATGCCACTGAGGCCCATGGGAGGGAGGAGTAAGAAGACATCAATTGGCAAGGTGCCTCACTCGACGCTAGTGACGGAGCTGGTGATCCAGGAGACCGGTGATGCCAACCGGGCTTCTATGACTTTTGTCGTACCATTGTCGAGTGCTCAACATTCGGCGTCGACTGTACAGATTCCAGCCGATACACCGTCTTCACTCACTACAAGAAATATGTCAACTTATGACCTTCTGTTAGTGACCCTCGAAGAATTGGTCATAAATTTATGACCATTTCAGACCAATTGGTCAAAAGCTGTTTGGGGGGCTCCAAACCCTAAACCATTGCGACCATTTTGGTCAGAAAGGTCGTAATTTCATTACAGGAAATGGTCATAAAGCAAACAGCGCTAGTCCGCTGCCTTATTTCTAGTTGTTAACGACCAATATAGATGGTCATAGCCTTGTAAATTGTGGTGGGTTGCTATGACTAGGCGCCACCTCATCAGTTTTTCCTATGTGTCATGTCCATGTGGCAGTTTTTGCCCTAGGTTGTGAAGCAACCTATATTTCTGTCATTCCCAAAATTCCCAAAAAATCTCATAAATTCTTTGGGTCATATCTTCATCAAATATGTAAAAACCTTCCTTGCCTAGTTCAAAAATAATTCAACAATATTCATTTTCCTATTCTGTTCAGAACAACAGTTTGTGAAGGAAGTACCACTTTGGCATGTCCAAATAGTATCCATTTTCTACAGTGCTTTCCTATGCCCAAATAACCATCCTCCAACAAATACCAGCTGAATCCATTCATTATTTTGAGCCGAGCTTCAACATTCGTAGTTATGTCCAGTGTGGTAGTTTGCAAAGCAAGTACCACCTAGGCTCCTCCTTTTGAGCTGAAAATTTGTGAAGACGGTCTTCTTAGTAACTGATCATCCTCAGCCAAAACTCACGCCCATTAGCCATGTACATTTCCCGTACCGCTAATCAAACACTTGGCTGCTAATTCATGTTTGAGCATCGATCGGTCTCCTCGTGAGAATCTTATGTTGTAATTTTCTTCCTAGCACCTACCTGGGGAGTGCCCAACCCACTAGACATGCCTATGCCGCCCAGAACACATGGCAATGCCAGGGTCACGCGGTGACCACGCGGCGGGCATGCGAGTTTACGCGCTCTAGAGTTGGGGCCCTCGGCCACCGCCCAAACCTCGACGTATCGCCACCAAACCATGTATTTATGATTAAATAGGTCCTTATGTAACTAGAAATGATTTTTGGAAAAAATAAATAGCAAACTATGAGGCAGCTGCAGTTCAAATTTGACCCGCTTCCAACTGAATTGGCGGAAATTTGTCTTTTTCACGAGAGGTGGATCAAAATTTTTTACACCCAACCATTTTGTCAATTGTGCATTAAATATGTCCTAGTATTTTATAAAAATGATTTGGTCCAATTTTGCAACAATTATTTGGTAGTTCCTTCACAAAAAAACCTCCTTTCGAGCACTCGAAAAATGGAAAATGGTTTTTTCGTCCAACGAAAATGAAAACTTCCTTAGGCAACATTGTTTGCCATTCCAATATGCACCCTTGTGCACAATATGAGATCATTTGAACAAACTATGCCATGAATGTGGCCATAAGATTGATCATTTGGCTTGAAAGCCATGAATCTCACACATGATAGCTCATTTCTGAGAACACTTTTTTAAAATAATTATCGTATTACAAGTTTATTATTTTTCCCGGAAACTTGGTCACATATAATGACACAATGCGAAGGTTCTCCAATTTTTTGATTTTTTTTTTGAATTTTTTATGCCCGTTTCAAAATGTGGTCAAAACGGCGGGCTTGACCGTTCCTAGCTAGTGGTTGAATCTTGGAATTTTTTTGGTGTTTCTCTTATTAAATAGATACTTATTTACCTAGAAATGATTTTTGGAAAAAATAAAGAGCAAACTATGAGGCACCTGCAGTTCAAATTTGACCCGCTTCCAGCTGAATCGACGGGAATTTGTCTTTTTCACCAGAGGTGGATCAAAACTTTTGACACCCAACCATTTGGTCAATTGTGCATTATATATGGCCTAGTATTTTATAAAATTGATTAGGTCCAATTTTGCAACAAATATATGGTAGTTCCTTCACAAAAAACTCATTTCGGGCACTCGGAAAATGGAAAATGTATTTTCCGTGAAAATAAAATGAAAACTCCGTTAGGCAACATTGTTTGTAATTCCAAGATGCACCCTTGTGCACGATATGAGATCGTTTGAACAAACTATGCCATGAATGTGGCCATAAGATTGATCATTTGGCTTGAAAGCCATGAATCTTCAGACATGATAGCTCATTTCTGAGAACACTTTTTTAAAATAATTATCATATTACAAGTTTATTATTTTTCCCAGAAACTTGGTCACATATAATGGCACAATGCGAAGGTTTTCCAATTTTTTGATTTTTTTTGAATTTTTTATGCCCGTTTCAAAATGTGGTCAAAACGGCGGGCTTGACCGTTCCTAGCTAGCGGTTGAATCTTGGAATTTTTTTGGTGTTTCTCTTATTAAATAGATACTTATTTACCTAGAAATGATTTTTGGAAAAAATAAAGAGCAAACTATGAGGCACCTGCAGTTCAAATTTGACCCGCTTCCAGCTGAATCGACGGGAATTTGTCTTTTTCACTAGAGGTGGATCAAAACTTTTGACACCCAACCATTTGGTCAATTGTGCATTATATATGGCCTAGTATTTTATAAAATTGATTAGGTCCAATTTTGCAACAAATATATGGTAGCTCCTTCAAAAAAAAAACTCATTTCGGGCACTCAGAAAATGGAAAATGTATTTTCCGTGAAAAGAAAATGAAAACTCCCTTAGGCAACATTGTTTGTAATTCCAAGATGCACCCTTATGCACGATATGAGGTCATTTGAACAAACTATGCCATGAATGTGGCCATAAGATTGATCATTTGGCTTGAAAGCCATGAATCTTCACACATGATAGCTCATTTCTGAGAACACTTTTTTAAAACAATTACCGTATTACAAGTTTATTATTTTTCCTGGAAACTTGGTCACATATAATGACACAATGCGGAGGTTTTCCAATTTTTTGATTTTTTTTGAATTTTTTATGCCCGTTTCAAAATGCAGTCAAAACGCCGGGCTTGACCGGTCCTAGCTAGTGGTTGAATCTTGGAGTTTTTTTGGTGTTTCTCTGATTAAACAGATACTTATGTACCTAGAATGATTTTTGGAAAAAATAAAGAGCAAACTACGAGGCACCTGCAGTTCAAATTTGACCCGCTTCCAGCTGAATCAGCGGGAATTTGTCTTTTTCACCAGAGGTGGATCAAAACTTTTGACACCCAACCATTTTGTCAATTGTGCATTATATATGGCCTCGTATTTTATAAAATTGATTAGGTCCAATTTTGCAACAAATATATGGTAGGTCCTTCACAAAAAACTCATTTTGGGCAATCGAAAAAATGGAAAACTGATTTTTCGTCCAAAGAAAACAAAAGATTCCTTAGGCAAAATTGTTTGCCATTCGAGGATGCACCCTTATGCACGATATGAGGTCATTTGAGTAGACTATGCCAAGAAAGTGGCCATAAGATTGACCATTTGAGCAGACTATGCCATTTGAGTAGACTTTTTAAAGGTATTTATCGTATTAGAAGTTTGTTTTTTCCTAGACACTAGATCACATATAATGACACAATGCAAAGGCTTTCCGTTTTTTCATTTCTTTAATTCTTTATGCCAATTTCAAAACGCGATTAAAACCATGGGCATAACCGTTCGTAACTGCGGGTGGAATCTTACAAAACTTAAATGGCCAAAAAAGGCTAGAACGATTAGAAGGTTATCATCATCCATAAAATGCGGTATAACTTGAGTGAAATTTTTAGTGGTTCCATTTTGCAAAATATTATTGGTAGTTGCTTCATAAACCCCTTTGTTTTTAGCAGTTAGAGACTATATTTTAAATTACAGCCGTATTCTCCAACCAATCAGGACGACTCCCCCGGATCACCCTACCGTAGGTGATCTGAACCATCCGATCGTCCCAGATCTAACAGCAGACTTGACCCCCCCACCGTCTCACAACCCGCACCACTCGTCCTCTCGCCCCCTCTCTCTCCTACGCACCCACAGCCGCCGCCCTCTCCCTCCCTCAGATCTCGATCCGATCCTGATCGACGCCGCCACCCCTCTCTAACCCTAGCTTCCCGTCGCCGGCGGTGGCGCCCTCCCTCCCTCGCCCTCTCCTCCTTCCCTCCTCACGGCCATCTCTCCGTTCCCCCATAGCCACACCTCATCTTCCTCCCCATCCCCCGGTCCCATCCCCAGCCCCGCCCGGATCCACCGTGCATGTCCACAGCCACAGCCGCCGCCCCTAGCCCCGCCCACGGCGGCCGCCACCACCCCAAGCCTTTTCTTGCTATAACTCTTCACGAGCAGCGAAGGGAAGAAGAAGGGGAAGGGGATGGCCGCCGACACCACCTACGCGAAGCGGGTGCTGCTCGCCTGCAACGGCGGCGCCGACGCCGTCTCGCGGGGGGTCGCCGTCGGCCTCGCCAGGCACGGCTGCAGGTACTCCATCTCACTTTTCCCCGTCTTCCTCCTGTCGTTGGGCTCTGAATCTAAGCGCGCGCGCACACATGCTGGTCATGGTGGGCGACGAGGGCGCCCTGGCTGCGACGGCGGAGGAGGCGCGGCACAGCGCGGCAGAAGGGGCGGCGGCCATCGCGGTGGTTGGGCTGGACCTCGCGGCCTGCAACGAGGCTGCTACTTCCTCGTTTCCGTCCAGGCAAGTTAGCTCTTGTCATGTTTGTTACAATAATGCACTCTCTTAACAATTTCAGTGTCCAGTAACCAGCATTGGCATCTGATGCATTGCTTGCTACAGGTCTCAGAAAATGGAAATGGCGAGAGTGCTTCATGCAGCAAGAAACCAGTAAGAACTGAACTTAGTTTTCTACCATATAGCTTCGTCATTTCCCCATATGAAATGGTCCCATAATCTAGTGCGTATCTGTTTCTGGTTTGAAGTTCATCTAGCATTTGACGTGATATGCTGTCATGATTTAGTATACATACATGGTGTGCCTTACCCTGTGTCAGGATTATGGGAGCTAAAATTAAGTCTGCATCAACCTCCCAAATGTCATGTTCTTCATTTGCACACAAACTACAGTATATGCATTGCACATTCCATAATGGACACGGCGGAGGTGGTGCTCCTGCTGCTGCCTCCTGCTCCCCGCCGCCAACTCCTCCATGGCTGTGGTGGCTGCCTGCTGCTGCTGCTGCTGGTGATGGTAGTCCGACGACGACCTGCCTTCAACTTTTGTCTCATGTACACAGATGCTGCAGTTTTAACTGAATAAGCAACAGAAGTGCTCAACATCCATCATGCATAACCCTGAACATTTATGGTCTCTGTTGATATGTCTTGCTAATTCTAGTTACTTTATATGAAGCAAAAGTTATCTTGCAGCCATCTAGTCACATTTAAGTGTAAGTTAAGCAGACATGTTAAGGGTAACCTGTGAACACTTGCTTATAAGAACGAACTTGACTTACTATATATACCCAAGTGAAGATGTACTGTTACTAATTTACTATGGCAATGAATTTTATCTATGTGAGATTATAATTTGAGTGCCATCATTCATCTCATGGTATCTTGTTCTCTGTGATAATTGTTCACTGTTGAGGGTAATTCATATACTCTAGTTTAAGTTTGATACTAGTGTTATTGTTGGCTTTGTCGTTTGTGTTTGTGCATTCTTTTTTCTTGGGCATCATTCATGGCCGTCTAGTAGTCGACATACTTCTGGTTCCATTTAGTATATGCAGGTAGCAGCAGCTTATGTGTAATGGAGTTGTTGTTACTCTGTGCCTGCTTCGTTAGAGTTTGCATCATCTCCTTGTTTTTGTAGCATAAATGCCTTCACTATTCTTGTTCTGAACCTCTGATCCTGACACTGATTGTATTTGTCTTGATCGAATTACAGGCAACATGGTGGATCGAGGGAAGCCGACCTTCACCCCCAAGAAGGGCAAGCCCAGCGTCGTCATGTTCGTCGGATTGCAAGGCCAGTCTGACTCACCAACCAACCTCGCCTACTTGCTCTGTTTATTGTGCTACACCTCTTACTGAATTCCAGTCGCTATATATGATTGCTTACCTGTATATATGTACCACTCTGTGTGTAGCATTTTTCTAACTGTACAATAGCACTCACTCCTCTACTGTCAAATTGCCTGTGTGTAGTTCATTACCATGCTATCCAGGGGATATTCATTTATGTGCCTGTGAATTCGTTCTTGGTGTGTATGTATGTATATGTGCTAGCAACATGAGTAGGAATTAGCATCATGCTCGGCCTGGATGAATTGCATGCGTACATTGATCCAGGGAGAAGTGTATGCTCTTTTTCACAAAGCTATTATACACTTTGGGAAATACAATAATTTGTTCTTTACTAAATGCACTGCAAGTATGGATGCTCATGCATGCATGCATCTAGGGTGAGTCGTACCTAGTTGTTCTTTATGCATCTAGGGTTTGCTACTGCTAGCCTCGCCTCGCTTTTGCTACTGCTAGCTCTATGGATGTTTATTTACCTGCAACTTCTGCTAGCTCTAACTTGGTTATATAGCAGTTCAATTCATTCAATCTGATGGAACTAGTTTGTCTATTACTTGTATCCAGATTTTATATCCTGCCCTATGCCATTGTCGACTTGCTTAGGTACATAATTGTTATGTCTTGCAATCTGGTATTGATGATTGTCAATGTATTCATTTATACCTTTCTAGTGTACCTTGCATGTGACCCAGCTAGTCTGTATATCAATGCTCTGTTTCCAATAGATGTATGCTGATGCCTGATGGCTGATTCCTTAAAACTTCACTCTTGCAGTAGCATTTTTCCTTAGTGCTTCAAACCTTGCTCTCTTTCCCAGGAACCATCATCGTTGTGTCACTACTGGGGCAAGAGAGGAAATACTGTTGTTGTCTCCAGGAAGCGATAAACTGCTTCACAAAGATCCCGCATAGCTTCACTACTACTGTGTTGGTCCATTTCCAGAATCATAAGGATGATGCTTTTGCTTAAGGAGAGGCTCAAGAAGATCAGGTATAAACTCCTCCCCCTCTTGTTTGTTTTTGCTTCATACTGTTTGGTGGTTGATACATTACTGTGAAAGTTCTATGGTGTGTGGAGAGTTCTTTCTGTTGCTGCAAGCATTGACACAATATGTCATGTGCAGGGAGCTCCGCATCCGAGTTTCAGCCATCCTCTACAGCAAGGAGCTCTGGGCCAAAGGAGCAATCAGCGCTGCTAGTTCCTTGAGGCCAGATCGAGTAAGATGGCGCACCATGGCGTGTGGTGGCGTATTTTGCTTCCGAGAACAGTACTGTTTATTTGAAGTGAGATGTACTAGTCTATGTTGTAGTGAGCTGTAGTAGGAGTGAAATGAAAATGTATCTGTTGTTGTATGTACATTTTACTTGAACATTAAATTCTCCAGAAAAAATGTTCTTACTGGACCTGATAGTGGCCACGGCCCAAATATACTTGAATTATTAAGATGCCATGGCCCAAAATAACCTGTGCTAAAAAGCTATTCAGAATTATTGTAAGCAGGCCTCGACTCAAATAGAAAATAGAAACAAAAAGGAAACAAACTATGTGGAAAGGTAAAGGCCCATTATAGAAAAGGCCCAAAACATGATCAAAAAGAAAACCCGCTGTTAAAAGGGCCATGCAAAGAAATCAATAGTGGCTGAATTGTTGGGCCAGACCCATGTAGCTAATAAAAGCATAGGAAAAAATACATTAAAAAGGCTGAATTAATGCGCTCGGCCCATCTAAAGCACCGAAATGGACCGGGCTGAATCTTGTGCCACGTCAGATTGCCACGCTGGATGCCTACGTGGCCTGGGGAGGTTGCTAGTGACCAAAATGCCACAGTAGACGTATTTTGGTCGTAAACGTCTTCGACCATTCCAGAAGAAAGGTCGCTATAGTCAGTTTATGACCGCCAGCTTTTGACCTTCTGTTTTTGGTCACAAAAAGGTCGCAAATGGAAATTTGTGACCTTTCAGTGACCAATAGTGGTGGTCACAAGTTGACATATTTCTTGTAGTGACTCCTCACTGTGCATCCCGTCCCAGAGGACCAAGTGGGTGCTGCCAAGGAAGCTATACGCCAGGCAGGCATCATGATGGAGAAGATGAAGGTGGTTCGGGGGGCCAGTCAAGCTGCTTACGACGCTAGCTCAGCTCTCCGGAGCAACGTCCAGGTTGGTTGATTACCGACTGATCCCTTAGCTTGTCGCTTGTTCTGTTAGGATATGCTACCCGAAAATTTTCCTTATGCATCTTTTCACCACTCTGCGTTTTGCATTTGTACACCGACTGGATGTTTAATTTATTGCTGAATAGTACTGCTGAATAGTTTTGCTTCTTGAGTCGACAAGATTGTGTCAATTGAGTCTTTGAACCAGTGAGGGCACGATGAGTGCACCCACCGGGTGTAGTCCCCGAGACCGTAGTTGACGGCAGGCAGTCGGCTATGGTCTGAGAATCATAACTTTCTCACTCCGTCTGAACGAATCATGTCGAATGTAACTTGAACCAGTGGGGGCACGCTAAGTGCACCCACTTGGTGTAGTCCCTGAGACTACTGTTGAATGTTTGATTCGACAGTAGTCTGAGAATTCTTTTCACTCAGGAGTGAATAAATTTTGATTATGTCCACTGATGTAACATTTGTTAACTTTAGAAATCCTGCGAGCTCATCTCCAAATTTTTCATATTCGAGGAGAAGCAGAGACAACTCAATCTTGACTTGGAGCTGGCTAAGCAGAACTTGGAGAAGGCCAAAGATGAGACAACCGATATGGAAGGTAACAACTGGTCGATTGTTTATCTTGGCCGAATCACAAGTCATCTCCTTGCTTGTCGGAGTAAATGACCACGGGTAGCCTAGCCGGCTCCCCCTGGCCCTTCTGAAAAAATAACGAGCCGATCCGGCCCTCAAGAATCCAAGACGTGGGGCCGCCTTCCCCTTGCCGGCTGTCTCCCAGGCCGACTATCGGAAGGCGGCCCGGCTTTAGCCCTCATGAAGAAAGACACGGGAGGGCCGGCTCCAAGAAGCCGGCCGCGAGAAGGCCGACTCCAAGAGGCTAGCTCCCACCAAGCGGTCAAGATCGTACCCTTGTAGTCTGCATCCACATAACGGCGATGTGACGGGGCGTGGCTACAGTAAAGCCTGTCACCCCCGAATCCCGGAGCATGCCTGGCACAGTGCGCCGTACGGAGTGGCCATGACCCATCCGGCGCGGCACTGTTGCCATGTTGACCCTGATGTCACCCATGACGGGCTGCCAGTGCGGCCCACGGGCGGTGGGCCCCTTCAGGCAGAGAGACGCCCGAAGGCGGCCAGGCCTCCCCCAGTCGGCCCGAGACGGGGCCGGCTCCCCGCAGCCGGCTTGCCCCCTCCCTCGAAGGAGATGCCCCATTAAGGAGACAAGACGAGGTGAGGCTACAGCAATCGCTCGCCGGACGGTGGCACTCTAGCCACGCTTACCTCGACGAAGCCCTCGTCATCAGGTTGAGGCAACAGTAACCAGCCACCGACAAGACCCTTGGCAGTGGGGCCTGCCTGTTGACCAAGGAGTTGGCAGCCGGCGGGCCCCAGCAGTCGGCGCAGAAGTCGACGAGCGTAGTCACAGACGGCTAGGGCCCACGCCCAGCCGGATTACCATTGTACCCCCGGGGGGTGGGCCTATATAAACCCCCTGGGGCACCCATGCAAAGGGTTGATCTGTGCTAGTTTTAGACACCACATAGGGAGGAGAAGAGAGCGAGCCGTGCCCTTCTTCCTCCTCTCGCCAAACAGCTCAAGGAGCATCTTGTAGCCACTCGTTCATCTAGTGATCATGCGGAGACCCCGCAGAGCAGCAGTAGGGGTGTTATCTCCATGGAGAGCCCCGAAGCCGGGTAAGATTCGCCGGCGTGCATGTCTTCGCCTCATCCCGCTTCCAGGCACCGGCGACGTCTTACTGGCTCCCACAATGATAAGCCACCCGTTGGCATATGTCGCACCTACCACCCGACATTTGGCGCCCACCGTGGGGCTGCCAGCGCGGCCCATGGGCGGTGGGCCCCTTCAGGCAGAGAGACGCCCGAAGGCGGCCAGGCCTCCCCCAGTCGGCTCGAGACGGGGCCGGCTCCCCGCAGCCGGCTTGCCCCCTCCCTCGAAGGAGACGCCCCATTAAGGAGACAAGACGAGGTGAGGCTACAGCGATCGCCCGTCGGACGGCGGCACTATAGCCATGCTTACCTCGACGAAGCCCTCGTCATCAGGTTGAGGCAACAGTAACCAGCCACCGACAAGACCCTTGGCAGTGGGGCCTGCCTGTTGACCAAGGAGTTGGCAGCCGGCGGGCCCCAACAGTCGGCGCAGAAGTTGGCGAGCGTAGTCACAGACGGCTAGGGCCCATGCCCAGCCGGATTACCATTGTACCCCCGGGGGTGGGCCTATATAAACCCCCCGGGGCACCCATGCAAAGGGTTGATCTGTGCTAGTTTTAGACACCACATAGGGAGGAGAAGAGAGCGAGTTGACAGCTCAAGGAGCATCTTGTAGCCACTCGTTCATCTAGTGATCATGCGGAGACCCCGCAGAGCAGCAGTAGGGGTGTTATCTCCACGGAGAGCCCCGAAGCTGGGTAAGATTCACCGGCGTGCATGTCTTCGCCTCATCCCGCTTCCAGGCACCGACGACGTCTTAGTGTCTCCCACAATGATAAGCCACCCATTGGCATATGTCGCACCTACCACCCGACATTTGGCGCCCACCGTGGGGCCAGGTGCACCGTCGTCCGGAGACCTGTTCTGGACAGCCCGGCACGCCCGATGGCGCTTGCCATGACGTGCTGCAAGGCGTCGCCAACGTCTGCGCAGCAAGCGGCCTCGCCGATCTCCTTGGCAAGACCTTCATCTCCGACGAGCTCGCCTCTGACGCGGGCACCGACCACCTCGTCAACCTCCTCGGCCAGCTCCACGTCTCCAGCGAGCCTGCTGTGGACTTGGAGTTTGTCGGCTCCACCGATCCGATGCCTGTCGACTCCGACACGGCCTCGCACGACGCTTTCCCCACCAACGTCATGATCTACAATGACCCACTTCCCCGAGACGATGGCTGGACGTGCCACCACCGAGGTGATGGTCATCAGCCACGGCGGCGCTTCTGGCAAGAACGCCCTCAACGCCCCGCATGCGGCGGTCCACAACTTGTCCATCCCCCTCCCGGCCGATGCCGACGCCGAAGCACTGGAGGTTCGCCACCTCGCCCTCCTCGCGGAGGGCCGGAAGTTGGCTTCCATGAGACGCCTCACTGAGGCCCACCAGCGCGAAGTCGACCGCGCCGCCTTTGGCACGCCGCCCCCAGGCGGACCAAGCCGAGCCGGCGTTGTCAGACAGCGCGGCGCTGCCATCGCCGACATGCTAGGAGTCGACCGCCCAGTCTACGCCACTCCACTCGAGAACCTGCGCGCTGCCCAGGCGGCCGTAGACGAGCTAGACGGACTGGGGGCCGAAGAACTCCCCCACATGACCAGACGCATCCAACAGCTAATCGACGCAGCCGCACAGCGGCACGAAGTCGACGCCCGCGCGGAAAGCCCTCCCATGCGCTGAGAGCACGGCGCGATGTCCCGGACGCCAACTGCGGGTAAAACCCGTGCGCGACACGAGAAAGAGTCGGCTGCCAGCCGAAGCCGAACCCGGGTCTCCATCGAGCGAGACACAGAAGGCCGTCCCCGAGCCATGGAGCGGCGGGGCAGCCCGCCTCCGCCTCCGCCTCGTGGGGGGAGATATCCCACCCCACCGCCTGTCGCGCATCCGACTCTCAGCGGCCGACTAGGTCGCCGCGAAGGAGTCGGCGAGAACGACGCCCGCCATCGGATCGACCGCCTAGCGCGATCCCTGGCGCTAGAATAAGAAGATGATGTCGGCCTGCCTTGCTTCGGCCCCCGCATCCGCGACGAGCCTTTCCCCAAAGGGTTCTCGCTCCCAAGAGACATGCCCAAGTACAACGGCTCCATGAAGCCGGAAGATTGGTTGATCGACTACTCCACAGCGGTTCGCATAGCAAATGGCAACAGGCGCGTTGCCGTGAAGTATGTGCCCCTCATGCTGCAAGGCACAGCGCGGACCTGGCTCAACAGCCTCAAGCCATACAGCATCAACAGCTGGCTAGACTTCACAGAAGCCTTCGTCCGCAACTTCACCAGCACCTACAAGCGGGCTCCCAAGCCCAGACAGCTCTCCTTGTGCGTACAAGGCCCCGCCGAATCCACTCGCAACTACCTCACGCATTGGGCCGAGCTCCGCAACTCTTGTGAAGGGGTGCACGAGGTGCAGGCCATAGAATACTTCACTGCCGGGTGCCGAGAAGGCACCCTCCTCAAGCATAAGCTCCTCTGCGACGAGCCGACTACCCTCGACGAGCTTTTGGTCATATAGGACAAGTACTCCACCGCCGACTCCTCAATGAAGACTGAACTCCGGGTAGACGCGTCCGGGAAGGTACTCAACCTGGCGCCCAAGACGCCGGCTGGGGACTCCGGCCGATGCCCGTACCAGAACGACCACAAGTGCAGGGGCCCCATACCGCCCTCCACCAGTCGGCAGGTGGCCACAATCGAAGACGAGCAGCCCGAAGGGCGGCCCGCACCCAAGAAGCAGAAGGGCGGCAGGCCGGCTTGGCAGCCGGCCTTCTCCTACGAGCAAACTCTCGACGCCCCATGCAAGTTCCACAGCGGCACGAAGCCGTCCAACCACACCACCCGGAAGTGCCACTAGCTCACCCGAATCTCCAAAGGCGAAGGGCTCGCGCCGCCTCCGCCTGCTGGTCCGCTGCCTCCGGCTCCGCAGCAGCCGGCCACTCGGCTAGCAGTCGGAGCCGTGCACGACGAGTTCCCCGACGAGCATGCCACCTATGTCGTCTTTACAAGCCAGCCCGAAGACCGGCACAGCAGACGCCGAGAGCACCAGGTAGTCAACGCGATCGCTACCAACCCCTCCGAGCACATGCACTGGTCAGAAAAGCCTATCAGCTAGAGCCGGGCCGACCACCCAGAGGTGATGCCATCTCCCGGCTCTTATGCGTTGGTTTTGGATGCCACCCTTGCAACGGACAGACGCGCCGCCCGCTTCTCCCGCGTGCTGATAGACGGCGGGAGCAGCATCAACATCCTGTACCGTGACACCCTGGAGAAGCTAAACGTCAAGACGAAGCAACTCATGCCTACTCGGACTGTGTTCCATGGCATTGTACCTGGCCTGTCCTGCGCCCCCATTGGCAAGATCAAGATTGATGTTCTCTTTGGGGACAAGGATCATTTCCGCCGGGAAGCAATCTGGTTTGAAGTGGTGGACCTGGAGAGCCCCTACCATGCACTGCTTGACCGTCCTGCCTTGGCCAGGTTCATGGCTGTTCCCCACTATGCTTACCTCAAGATGAAGATGCCGAGCACCAAGGGCATCATCACCATAGCCGGCGATTACAAGAAGTCCTCCGAGTGCACAGCAGCCAGCAGCCGGCTGGCCGAGTCCCTTGTGATTGCCGAAGAAAAGAAGATGTTGGACCGAGTCGTGGACATGGCCGGCAAACAGCCGGCCCTGTCCCCCGATCCCAAGGAGTGTGATGCCCAAGGATCTTTCCAGCCGGCCAAGGAGACGAAGAAGATACCTCTTGACCCCGAGCACCCAGAAAGGTTTGTCATCATCGGGGCAAACCTAAACAGCAAATAGGAAGGCGAGCTCGCCGATTTCCTCCGTGAGAATCGGTACATCTTTGCATGGTCCCTTAAGGACATGCCGAGTGTTCCGAAGGAATTCGCCGAGCACAAGCTACACGTCCGAGAAGGCACAAAACCAGTCAAACAACCCCTCCGCCGACTGTCGGAGGAGAAAAGAAGGATTGTAGGGGAAGAGATTTCCCGGCTTCTGGCAGTCGGCTTCATTATGGAGGTTTTCTTTCTAGAGTGGCTCGCCAACCCGGTCCTTGTGCTGAAGAAGAACAACAAGTGGCGCATGTGCATAGACTACACGAGCCTCAACAAGGCCCGCCCCAAAGATCCCTTTGCCCTGCCAAGGATTGATCAAGTGATAGACTCCATGGCCGGATGCGAGCTGTTGAGTTTCTTGGATGCTTACTCAGGATACCACCAGATAAAGCTAGATCCGGCCGACCGCCTGAAGACCGCCTTCATCACGCCATTCGGAGCTTTCTGCTACCTGACTATGACATTCGGCTTGAGAAATGCTGGTGCCACTTTTTAGCGTTGCATGCAGAAGTGCCTCCTCAAGTAGCTCGGCAGAAATGCCCACGTATACGTAGACGACATTGTGGTGAAGACAGAGAAGCGCGACACCTTGCTGGAAGACCTCAAGGAAACATTTGAGAACCTGCGCCAGTTCCAGATCAAGCTCAACCCCGAGAAATGCGTGTTCGGAGTGCCAGCCGGCCAGCTCCTAGGCTTCCTGGTCTCCGAACGCGGCATCGAATGCAACCCAGTAAAGATCAAGGCCATTGAGAGAATGGCGATTCCCACCAAACTTCGAGACGTCCAGAAGTTCACCGGGTGCTTGGCCTCCCTGAACCGCTTCATCAGCCGGCTCGGAGAGAAAGCTCTCCCCCTCTACCGCCTCATAAAGAAGACCACTCACTTCGAGTGGAACGACCAAGCCGACCAAGCTTTTCACAAGCTGAAGAAGATGCTGGCCACGCCGCCTGTCCTGGCGGCGCCGACTGAGAAAGAGCCCATGCTCCTTTACATTGCTGCAACCAGCCGGTTGGTCAGCACCATCATCGTAGTCCAGCGCCCAGAAGAGGGCCGAGCCCAGCCGGTCCAGAGGCCGGTGTACTATTTGAGTGAGGTGCTGTCTACCTCGAAGCAGAACTACCCACACTACCAGAAGATGTGCTATGGCATGTTCTTCGCTGCCAAGAAGCTGAAGCCCTACTTCCAAGAGCACCCCATCACGGTCGTATGCACCACCCCGCTTGCCGAGATCATAGGCAGCCGGGATGCATCCGGCCCGGTGGCGAAATGGGCCATCGAGCTGGCCCCCTACACCATCTTCTACCAGCCTCGCACCGCCATCAAGTCCCAAGCATTGGCCGACTTCCTCGTCGACTGGACCGAGACCCAGTACCTGCCGCCAGCTCCCGACTCCACTCATTGGCGCATGCACTTCGACGGGTCCAAGATGCGCACCGGCTTGGGAGCCGGCGTCATCCTCACCTCTCCCAAAGGCGACAGGCTCAGATACACGCTGCAAATTCACTTTGCCGCCTCCAACAATGTGGCCGAGTACGAGGCGCTCGTACATGGGCTCCGGCTTGCCAAAGAGCTCGGCATCCGCCGGATCCTATGTTACAGTGACTCGGATTTGGTAGTCCAGCAATCATCCGGCGACTGGGACGCCAAGGACGCAAATATGGCAAGCTACCGCTTCCTCGTTCAGCAGATCAGCGGGTACTTTGAAGGATGCGAGTTCCTCCACGTACCGCGAGCCGACAACGAGCCAGTAGATACCCTGGCTCGAATAGGCTCCACTCGGTAGGCAATACCAACCGGTGTCTCTCTGCAACGCCTCCTCAAGCCGTCTATCAAGCCGTCTCTAGAGTCTGATTCCATCTTCGTGCCGCCTGACCCCGACGCGGCCGGGTCCGGCTCGAAGAACCAAGCAAGTGACCCGGGGACTTCGATAGTCGGCCCCGGGACGTCAGTAGGCGGCTCGGGGACTTCCGTAGTTACGCCCGACCCAGGGACTGCCATACCCGGCTCGAGGACTGCGGTAGTCGGCCCGGGGACTGCACCAACACAACAGACGGCGGCCGACTCCAGCATTTCACCACCCAGCCCGCCCGCCCTGGTCGCAGTAGCAGTGTTGGCAATAGAAGAAGTCGCAGCTCCATCATGGGCTTAGTCCATCCTCAACTTCCTAATAAACCAAGAGCTGCCAGCTGACGAAACAGAGGCAAGACAAGTCCAACGCCGAGCCGGAGCATACACAATCGTCAACAGAGAGCTCGTCAGGCGCAGTGTCACTGGAGTCTTCCAGCGATGCGTCGAGCAAGAGAAGGGCATTGCAATCCTCAGAGACATCCACCAAGGAGAATGCGGCCACCATGCGGCCTCAAGATCACTCGTCGCCAAAGCTTTCCGCCATGGGTTCTTTTGGCCAACTGCTTTGGATGACGCTAAGGAGTTAGTTAAACATTGCAAAGGGTGCCAAGTCTTCAGCTCCAAGCAACACCTGCCGGCTTCGGCACTCAAGACCATTCCCCTCACCTGGCCCTTCGCCGTTTGGGGACTGGACATGGTGGGCCCATTCAAGACGGCGCGCGGCGGCATGACACATCTGCTTGTCGCCGTGGACAAATTCACCAAATGGATTGAGGCAAAGCCGATCAAGAAGCTGAATGGGCCGACTGCCGTGACATTCGTCGCAGATATAACAACTCGGTACGGCGTGCCACACAGCATCATCACCGACAACGGCACAAATTTTGCGAAGGGAGCATTGGCGCGTTACTACGCGACGCAGGGCATCCGGTTGGACTTAGCGTCCGTTGCCAACCCGCAGTCAAACGACCAAGTTGAGCGAGCCAACGGCCTCATCCTTTCCGGCATCAAGCCTCGACTGGTCGTACCACTGGAACGTTCGGCCGGCTGTTGGCTCGATGAGCTGCCGGCCGTCCTCTGGAGTCTGCGCACTACCCCAAACAAGTCAACCGGCTTCACTCCTTTCTTCCTCGTGTATGGTGCCGAGGCGGTCATCCCAACTGACATCGAGTTCGACTCGCCTCGGGTAACCATGTACACAGAGGCGGAGGCCAAGGAAGCACGAGAAGACGGCGTTGACCTGCTGGAAGAAGGCCGGCTGTTAGCCCTCAGCCGGTCCGCCATCTACCAGCAGGGCTTGCGCCGCTACCACAGCCGGAAGGTCAAGCCAAGATCTTTCCAAGAGGGCGACCTCGTGCTCCGGCTGATCCAGCGAACAGCCGGCCAGCACAAGCTCTCCGCCCCTTGGGAAGGCCCCTTTGTCATCAGCAGAGCGCTGGGAAATGACTCCTACTACCTGATCGACGCACAGAAGCCGAAGGTACGAAAGAGAGATGACTCCGGCAAGGAGTCGGAACGACCATGGAACGCCAACCTCCTCCGAAGAGTTTACAGTTGAAATGCAGTATGTATCACGCTAACTTTTGTACTAAGTACGAGACAATAGGCCCCCCGAGGAGAGCTCGGGGACTGCCATCTTTTATATATGAATGAAGAGTATCATGCTTATGATTATGTCATTACATTCACTTTTTTCGTCCGGCACCGGGTTCGACTAGTCGGCCCGGGGACTGTCCGCCTTGAGTTATATCAAAAGTCCTACCCGCGGTCAGACAAGTAGTGTGCCGGCACCCAAGCCTCCTCTTGCCAAAAGTCACAGTTCAAAGAACCAGCTGTCCGGCCGGCAAGAGTTAAAGGCAGGAAAGGACGCCCACACGAAAAACAGCTAGGGACTAACAGACTAATATAACAAAAGCCGGTTTTTCTCCTACCACCGACCGACTACCAGAGTAGCCGGCCAACCGGCTTCCATTCACCTCGCTTCAATCTAAGAAAGCTCGAGTACTTGCCTTCCCAAAAAATATATAGCCAAGTTCTTCCTTAGCCGCAGGCTGCAGAGCAGCCGCCGGTTGGGAAGGCAGCAGCTAGGGGAAGGCGGCAAAGGAAATAGCCTAAGGATAAAAAGCATACGCGAATGGAAGCCAAACACACACATAATTATATTTACACAAAAGGCCTTCGAAAGGCCAGCATTCAACATAGTTTGAATACACCCCCAGTGGGTGGAACTGCGCAAGTTTAACAAAAAATTGTTCAAAAAGTAACAAGCAGGAAAAGCAAGGACGGCAGATTAAGCCAAGGGAGCGACTGGCGAGTCGGGCAGGTCGGTGGAGACGGCAGCGCTGGCTGGAGGAGTGGTCGGCTGGCGAACCTCGGCATGACCACCACCTCCCGCAGAGGGCGTGCTAGCACGCTCCTCGTTGCTGGAGGCACGGTGTAACACCCTCGATGCGACTATAGCTCCCACGTGTCGAGGCACGACTTAGAGACATAATCGCATTGAAGGCATATGTCGCAAGTTAGGCAATCTTCACAACATCCCATGTAATAATAATAAAAGGGGAGATAACATAGTTGGCTTACACTCGCCACGTCAATCAAGTACATTAATAACATTACATCATCCATACACTCAAGGCCCGACTATGGCGACAAAATAAAAGAGAACCCAACATGCGACACGGTCCCATTCACCCCCAACTGGGCACCACTACTGATCATCGGGAAAGGAAACATAGTATCGTTGAGAGTCTTCGTCGAACTCCCACTTGAGCTCGTACGCGTCTCCTGGAGCAGAATCATCGGGCCCTGCATCTGGTGTAATAGTAATCTGTGAGCCACAGGGACTCAGCAATCTCGCACCCTCGCGATCAAGACTATTTGAGCTTATAGGTAAGGCAAGGTGAAATATGAGTGGAGCTGCAGCAATCGACTAGCAAGTATGGTGGCTAACTTATTCGCAAAAGAGAGCGAGAAGAGGAGGCAAAGCACGAGCGAGAAGCTAGAGAACAACCTGCGCAAACATTACTCCAACACCATGTCCACTTCCCGGACTCCGCCGAGAAGAGGCCATCACGGTAACACACTCAGTTGATTCATTTTAATTATTTAGGGTTCAAGTTATCTACAACCAGACATTAACAAATTCCCATCTGCCCATAACCGCGGGCACGGCTTTCGAAAGTTCAATCCCTGCAGGGGAGTCCCAACTTAGCCCATGACAAGCTCTCACGGTCAACAAAGAAATAGACCTCCTCCCAAGATGTTTCGATCAGACTCGGTATCTCGGTAATTCAAGACACTTCGACAGGTTAAAACAAGGCCAGCAACACCGCCCGAATGTGCCGACAAATCCCGATAGGAGCTGCACATATCTCGTTCTCAGGGCACACTCAGATAGGTCAAGCTACGTGTAAAACCAACCCTCAAGTTTCCCCGAGGTGGCCCCGCAAGCTGCCCGGTTTGGACCAACACTCAGAGGGAGCACTGGCCCGGGGGGGGGGTTAAAATAAGATGACCCTTGGGCTCCGGTAACCCAATGGAAAAAGAGGCTAGGTGGCGAATGGTAAAACCAAGGTTGGGCATTGCTGGAAAAGCTTTAATCAAGGCGAACTATCAAGGGGTTCCCATTATAACCCAACCGCGTAAGGAACGCAAAATCCGGGAACATAACACCGATATGACGGAAACTAGGGCAGCAAGAGTGGAACAAAACACTAGGTGAGAGGCCGAGCCTTCCACCCTTTACCAAGTATATAGATGCATTAAAATTACATGGCAATATAATGATATCCCAACAAGTAAATAAAATATGTTCCAACAAGGAACGGCCTCCAATCTTCACCTGCAACTAGCAACGCTATAAGAGGGGCTGAGCAAAGCGGTAACATAGCCAATCAATGGTTTGCTAGGACAATGGTGGGTTAGAGGTTTGACATGGCAATTTGGGAGGCTTGCAAGCAAGTGGTAGGCATCGTAGCAATGGCATAACAAAAGAGCGAGCAAACTAGCATAGCAAAGATAGTAGTGATTTCGAGGGTATGATCATCTTGCCTGCACAGATGTCAGAGTTGACTGGATCCTCAAAAGAAAACTCAACGGGCTCCTCGTTAGCGAACTCGTCTCCCGGCTCTACCCAAACAAGACAAACAAGCAACAAGGATACAATCAACCACGTGCAAGACCAAGCAATATGATGAAATGATGATATGCTATGCGGGATGCGATGCGGGATGCAAAATGCAAGATATGACAGGAAATGCATGAACCTGGCCTCAACATTGAAATCCAAGTGTGCCACTGGAAAGATGAGATGAAATCGCTTGAAAATGATATAAAGAACGCCGGAATCGGAGTTACGGTTTGGAAATGGCAAGCGATTCAAAAATGACACCGGTCTGCGATTTACAACAAGTAGGCATCTAAATGCAATGAAAAGAACATGCTACAGCACCCAAACATAACAACAAAATACATGGCAGGGATGCACACAAGATGCTTAACAAAAGTCTAGCACTGAGCTACAGCCAATTCATCCATTAGGAGGTTCAAACAAGCATGGCAAAAACGCAAATGGTAAAACAGATCTCAGACTTAGTGAAATTAACACTTGTCTGGAATTTCAGATCATATAGCCCTCTTCGGAGCAACAAAACAACATGCTACAGGACCTGAACATGACAAAGAAAGACATGGCATGGAGCTACTCAACAATCTTAACAAAAGTCCCTTAGTGACCTTGAGCCAAAAGGGATCACAAAATATACTAACAAGCACACGAACATAGCAAAAACATAATCAGTTTTCGGACTGAAAACTGGGACATGCTGAAACATAACTCACGAAGGCATGTTTACGAGCTCGATGCACTCACCATGGTGGAAGTCATGGTAAGACAAGCATACATCCATCCAGAAGGCACAAAATACAAGCTAGACATGGCAAGAACAATGGCATAGCATGCATGGATCAACTACAATAACATCGGCAAAATCGCAAACAAGTTGACGATC
Organism: Triticum urartu; assembly: GCF_003073215.2. Lineage (NCBI taxonomy): Eukaryota > Viridiplantae > Streptophyta > Magnoliopsida > Poales > Poaceae > Triticum > Triticum urartu. Next base: position 472,075,933 of record NC_053023.1, read on the forward strand.
TGCCCAGATTCACAATGAAGCAAAAGTAGAGCTCGATTGACTCAGCTAGGGTGCTCCATAATTGCAAACAAAGACATGTATGGATAGAGCACTACAATATTAACAAAACATCCTTACTGATCATCCTCAAAAGAGGCACGGATCACTAGGAAACAACGTGAACATATGGCATCATGAACTAAACAATCCCAGGACTTAGTGAAAACACTAAGTCCCTGAAAACAGAATTAGCAAGTGCACCACTTTGCAAGCTTGCACAAGTCACCACACACATCCTAAAAATACATGGGTTGCACCTCTGGATAGATGACAAAACCATTAACAAAACATATGAAGAACTCACGGGCATAGCATGCACACAATAATCATGGCAAAAATGACAAAAGTGCTAAACGGAGTAACAGATCTGACAATTAACTCAAGTAGCCCTCTTCTAACAGCATTTCGGGCATCAAGATGAGCTCAAATTAAAATGATGCAATGGAATGAAATGATGTACTATCTGAGATGAACATTTTGATATGCTATATGCATGAATCGGAGCTCAGATGCAAAGTTACGGAGCCGCGAACATGGGCATATGAACTAAAAATTCTGGGGACTTAGGAAAAAATCAACCTCCGGATCTGGATCTAGGGTTTGCACGGAAACCGAGGCATGCGCGCGGCACTGTAGCTGTTCGAGGACCGCCGGAAGAAAAAGAGCCGTGGCGGTCGGAGCTCTCGCCGGAGAGGCCGCCGGCGACGAGGAGGCGGGGCGGCGGCTGCGGGGCGCGGGGCTGCCCGGCGACGAGCTTGGCGGCGGCGGTCGCCGGCCGGTGCGGCGGGGCCGGCAATGGCGCACGGCGGCGCCGGCCACCGGGCGCGGGGATGAGGGAGGCGCGAGGGCGCGGGCGGCGCGGGCCGAGGAGGGCCGGCCGCGGGCCGCGGCGGGCTGGCGGTGGAGGCGGCGGGCGCAGCCAACGGGGCGGCGCCACGTGGCGGCGGCGGGCGGTGGCGGACATGTCCGGCCCGAATCGGACGTGTCCGTCGGCAGGAGGAGCAGTTTTAGGGTTTCGGGGAGGACGAAGATCCGAAAACGGAGCGGTGTATATATAGGCCTAGAGGGAGCTAGGAGAGTCCAAATGAGGTGCTGTTTTCGGCCACGCGATCGTGATCGAACGCTCTAGGACATGGAGCAGAGTTTGGTGGGTCTTGGGCCAAATTGGAGGGGTGTTGGGCTGCAACACACACGAGGCCTTTTCGGTCCCTCGGTTAACCGTTGGAGTATCAAACGAAGTCCAAATGATACGAAACTTGACAGGCGGTCTACCGGTAGTAAACCAAGGCCGCTTGGCAAGTCTCGGTCCAATCCGGAAATGTTTAATCCCCACACACGAAAGAAAGCTAGAAATGACCACCGGAGGAGAACGAAGCGCCGGAACGCAAAACGGACAACGGGACAAATGCTCGAATGCATGAGACGAACACGTATGCAAATGCAATGCACATGATGACATGATATGAGATGCATGACAAAGACAACAACACACGGAGACAAAACCCGAACCCGAGGAAATCAATATAACTTAACGCCGGAAACGGCAAGAGTTGGAGTACAAATAGGGAAAGTTACATCCGGGGTGTTACACACGGTCAGGCTGAGGCTGGCTGGCCGCTTCACCGGTTGGCTCGACGTCTTCGCCCTCCTCCCCTTCGTCATCTTCACCTTCATCGCTGGAAGCGATGTCCTCCGCCGAGTCCTCACCCGCTGCCGGGTCCAGCCCGAACCACTCCTCCGGCTGGGCAACGCCGTCGTCATTTATTTCAGGAGCGAAGACGCTGATGTCAGTGCACTCGGCGATCGTCGAGGCACGCTGAGCGATAGCTTGCCGCACCTCCTCCATCTCCTCGTCGGCCTCCAGCCGCCAGGTGCGCAGCTGGTCCAGGTTCAGCCCGGGGTACCAGGCTCGGACGAACTCCAGCGCCCGCCCAGCTCCAAGCCGGGTCGTCGATGCCTTCCAGGCCTCGAAGCGGCCAACTGCAACCTCCAGCCAGTTGGCAGTCCGACTCGGGGTGCGGGGAATCGTTTCGCCTGGCCAGAGGGCGGCCAACACCTGCGCCCCGGCGCGCTGGAGGCGGCGGAGCATGCGGTGAGCCAGCTGCAGCTGGGCTTGGACCGCCAAGAGTTGCTCATCAAGCGTCCGGCTCGCGTCCGGCGCGATTTCAGCCCCCGCCCGCCGGCGCGCCTCGCGATGGGCCTCGATGGTTTGGGTGGCGAAGACGGAGTAGCCGGGAAAGTAGTCTGCACAGAGAACAAAAAGCAGCACAAGTCAGAAGAAAAATCAGAGGGCAAGGGGCAAGCAAGGAGTGAGGAAGGCGGCTTACCATCGATCGGATCCTCAACCCGGCCGTAGCCCTCGCTCAGCGCTTGTTTTGCCTCAGCCCAGCCCGCCGCTTCGGTTTCGAACTCAGCTTTGAGGGCGTCCTCACTGTCCTCCGCCTTCTTCAGGGCCGCCTTGTGGCTCTCCTCCTGGTAGGCCAACTTCTTGGCCAGGCGGTCATGCTCCAGGACTAAGGCGCTGCACTCGGCTTCCTTGGCGCGAAGGGCGGCCTGGGCCTCGCCGAGCTGCGCCCTCAAGTCGGCATTGGCTCCTGCAAGCATGAAGACAAAGGAAAAATGAATAAGGAAGAAGTCGTCAGGGAAGATCCGACCCGACTGCTCAGCAGTCGGCCCGAATCTCGGGGACTACACCTAGTGGGTGCACTGACGCGCCCCCACAGGAGATGAACGAAACAAAGCACGCACTCCGGCTACTGGTCAGGTCCTCGGTTCTCCGGCCCAGCTCCTGAGCCTGGGAGTTGAAGACAGCAGCGCGGAGGTTATGATACTCCTGGAAGATCAGACAGGAGGCGAGGATAAGATAATTGTCAGGACCTAGTAAGTTCCAAGCCGCCTGCGCAGCAGCCGACTCGGAACTCGGGGACTACACCCAGTGGGTGCGCTGACGCGCCCCCACGGAAGAAATCAAAAGAGAAAAACAACCAAGGCCAGAAGACTCACCCGGATGACGGCCCGCGTCGTGAGGAACTCTTGGGTATATCGCTGCAGCGAAGCGGCGTGGGCTTGAAGCTGGTTCCGGACCTCCTGGGCCGCCGCGTTCAGCTCGCCCGTCCTCCCGCTGGGAGTCCACTCGGACGTGCTGGCGCTGGCCGCCTCCAGGGCCTCCACCGTCTGGCTGGCGCCCGCAGCTCTGTGCGGCTCCGGCGCGGAGGTAGCTCCCCCTGCGCGCCGGCGAGATGCCGGCTGCACCTCGAGGTCGGCTCCTGCCGCCGGCTCGCCCCCGGCCAGCTGCTCTGGCGCCGCGGCTGGTTGGCCGCTTTGGCCCACTCCAGTCGGCGCCGTCTGCGGCGCCTCCTCCACAAAGACCATGTTGTCCTCCCTCCTCTCCATCACCGGCGGGTCTCGGTCGACCTCTCCGACGGGGGCACAGGGATGTCGGGGGCCACGGCGCGGAGGGGAATGATGAGCTGCGGAGGCTGGTTGCGTGAGGCCTCCGCCTCCCGCTCCTCCTCCTCGGCCGCCGCCTCTGCCCGGGCCTTGGCCGCCGCGTCGGCCTGCTCCTTCGCCGCCTGGGCGGTCCTTCGCTCCGCCGCCACCCGCTCCTCCCGCGCCTCCCGTGCGTTCTGCTCCATAGCCTCCATGAGGTCGGCGCGGGGATCCACGCGGCGGGAGCTTGAGGACTCTCCAGTCGGCCCAAGTACGGAGCCGCCAGGACCTCGCTCAAGGGAAAGCGGTGCCCTGCCCGGCGAGCAAAGAAAAGTTTAGAAGAGCTTCAATCAGAGAAGACAACAAAAGATGCAAGACGCTTGACGCTTACGACGAGATCGCCTGCGGCTGTTTCACCGCCTTGCGGAAGCAGGCCGCCTTCACGGCCGCCTCATCCCGCCTGGTCGCCGCCGTGGAAGCCTTGGATTTCTTTGGCCGGCTGCCGAAGTAGGTTGTCGCGGCCCGGCATTTCTGCGCGCCGCCACAGGTAGCCGGCGCAGCAGAAGGGCCCGCGCCTTGATGATCAACCGCCGGCTGGCGACGCGGAATGACTTCGACTTCGTCATCATCCGGCCAGTCCTCGAAGCCGGCCCCGAGCCCCGCGCCGTCCGCCTCGCCGCCTTCCCCCACGACGACATCTTCCATGGCGGCCGCTCCCAGGTCCGGATCATCGATGTCGTCCACCGTGCGGTCGGGGAGGAGCCGGCGCTCTACCCCTGCGGCCCCGGCCGTCGGCGAAAGAAGAGGGTTCTGCCAAGGACAAACCAATTGATCAGAAGTCGGCCATCATGAGGCCGGCTACAAAAAGGAAGAAAAGAAGAAAAACTTACGGCAGGCAGAGGGTTGGCGCGAGAATACGGCCCCTTGCCATATCGCCAATCCTCGGCGAGCTTGCAGTTGGAGATGTAGTTCACCATGTAAGACACCTCGACATGAGGCATCTCCCTAGTGCTCAGCCGGCACGGGTCGAAGCGGCCGCTCATCTGACAAATCATGTGAGGCCGGCCTTGGAGCGGAAGTACTCGGCGCTCCACGAGGGCGGCCACCAGGTCGGCTCCGGTCAGGCCCTCTGACTGGATCATCACCCGGAGCCGGGAGACGGCTGCGTTCCCGGCCTGAGACAACGACCTGGCCCGGTAGCTCCACGAAGGTTGCCTCCCAGCCGGCGGGCCAGCTACGTAAGCCGGCAGGTTGACGTAGTCGCCTTGCTGGGCGATGTTCTTCACGTAAAAGTAGGACTTCTGCCAGAGCTTCACCGACTGGATCAGCGGGATGGGCGGGAACGGATTGTTCTCGCCCGTCCGCCTCATGGCAATGAAGGCCCCGCAGGGGGCGGGCACGCCCGCGACAACGGTGCCGAGCTTGCTCTGGAAGAATTCTCCCCAGAGCTCGAGAGTGGGGAGAACCCCAAGGAAGCCCTCGCACAGGGTGACGAAAGCCGACGGCAGCATCACCGCGTTGGGCGTGAGGTGATGCGGCTGGAGGTGGTAGAATTCAAGGAAAGAGCGAAGGAATCCGCTCGCCGGGAGGCCGAAGCCACGCAGGAAGTGCGAGCGGAAGATTACCCGCTCGCCCTCCTCCGGTGCCGGCGAAATCTCCCTCGCCGGCGCGCGACGAACCCGCACGTAGTTCTCGACCGGCAGACGCCGCGTGTGGCGGAGGAACTCGACGTGGTCCTCATGGACGTTGGAGCCATCCCACGAGCTCGACAACGCCATGGGAGCGACGCGGCGAGGAGCAAGACAATGCGATGGCGGAGACGCGCACGACCCCGCTACGGCGGGACCAAAGGAACTGAGAGGTCCAACGGCGGAGCAGCGTGGCAATGGGTTGCTGCGGCGGCGTAGGGAAGAAGAAGGAAGGCGAGAAGGGGCGGAGCGAGGGAGAGCGTGCGAGCCTCTGCCACTCCCCCTCCTCCCCCTACTTATAGACCCGCGCGGCGGAGCTGAGGAGGCGTGGTGTGGGGGAGCGTGGGGTCAACTGCGCCCACTCCCCACGTCCCGCGATTATTGCGCCCTGATGGCATAATAAAACAGCCGCGGGAAGGCGAGCGGTCCGTATGGGCCGCAGAAGATCCGCGCTCGGGCCGAGGCCTAGGAGTGGCGGGCCCGGGCCTGCGGCCGCGTCCCATCGCGCGCGTGCGTTGGCAGGTTTTCCTTGCCACGTGGCCCGTGGGATGGCGCGCGGTCAGCTCGCAGGCCGACCTGCGTTCCATCCTACAAGACACAGAGCTTTCCGAAGACGACGCGCATAAGCAAAGCCGGCTCCTCAGGGTAGGAAGCTGACCGAGCTTCTCGTCCCTTTGTCAGCCTCGAAGCTCGATCAGCTTCGGGGACTACTGTCGGAGTAAATGACCACGGGTAGCCTAGCTGGCTCCCCCTGGCCCTTCTGAAAAAATTACGAGCCGATCCGGCCCTCAAGAATCCAAGACGTGTGGCCGCCTTCCCCTTGCCGGCTGTCTCCCAGGCCGACTATCGGAAGGCGGCCCGGCTTTAGCCCTCATGAAGAAATACACGGGTGGGCCAGCTCCAAGAAGCGGGCCGCGAGAAGGGCGACTCCAAGAGGCTGGCTCCCACCAAGCGGTCAAGATCGTACCCTTGGAGTTTGCATCCACATAACGGCGATGTGATGGGGCGTGGCTACAGTAAAGCCTGTCACCCCCGAATCCCGGAGCACGCCTGGCACAGTGCGCCGTACGGAGTGGCCATGACCTGTCCGGCGCGGCACTGTTGCCATGTTGACCCTGATGTCACCCACGACGGGCTGCCAGCGCGGCCCACGGGCGGTGGGCCCCTTCAGGTAGAGCGACGCCCGAAGGCGGCCAGGCCTCCCCCAGTCGGCCCGAGACGGGGCCGGCTCCCCGCAGCTGGCTTGCCCCTCCCTCGAAGGAGACGCCCCATTAAGGAGACAAGACGAGGTGAGGCTACAGCGATCGCCCGCCGGACGGCGGCACTGTAGCCACGCTTACCTCGACGAAGCCCTCGTCATCAGGTTGAGGCAACAGTAACCAGCCACCGACAAGACCCTTGGCAGTGGGGCCTGCCTTTTGACCAAGGAGTTGGCAGCCGGCGGGACCCACCAGCCGGCGGGCCCCAGCAGTCGGCGCAGAAGCCGGCGAGCGTAGTCACAAACGGCTAGGGCCCACGCCCAGCCGGATTACCATTGTACCCCCGGGGGGCGGGCCTATATAAACCCCCCGGGGCACCCATGCAAAGGGTTGATCTGTGCTAGTTTTAGACACCACATAGGGAGGAGAAGAGAGCGAGCCGTGCCCTTCTTCCTCCTCTCGCCAAACAGCTCAAGGAGCATCTTGTAGCCACTTGTTCATCTAGTGATCATGCGGAGACCCCGCAGAGCAGCAGTAGGGGTGTTATCTCCATGGAGAGCCCCGAAGCTGGGTAAGATTCGCCGGCATGCATGTCTTCGCCTCATCCCGCTTCCAGGCACCGGCGACGTCTTACTGGCTCCCACAATGATAAGCCACCCGTTGGCGTATGTCGCACCTACCACCCGACATCGCTCTTCTGTCTGACCCGAGTGCATATCTTTCAGAGAAAATGAAGCAGGCTCTGGCAAAAAAGGACCTCGATCTTGCTAATGTGCAAAAGGAGGCTCAGGAGAAGACTGCGCTTGCTGATAAGAAGCTGGCCTCAGTCGGTGTGCTGGAGGAAGAAAACACCAAGTTGAAGACATCCCTTCACGAGTCCAACTGAGAAGTGACTCGTCTGAAGAAATACAAAGTGGATTTGAACGAGAAGATTGAAGGCATTTCTCTTAAGAGAAATGATCTGGAAGCTTATCTGGGGCACTCGCCAAGAAGCTATTCCTTATGCTCGAAGGTATTCTTCCTTGTCCGACTGTTTAGCTATTGTCGATTCACCATGCAACCATCGACTCAATATTTGCGTTTGTAGAATTCTGCCAAAACTTTGAAGAAGAAACCGGACGGATCGAGATAGGCCCGGACCCCGTCCTTTCCCCTGTTGGTGATGAAGCTGCCATGAACGTGCTCCGACTGGAATCCCGTGTTGCCAGTGTTACAGCCTACCTTGCTCGCCTAAAGGTTGCGGTGTCGCGGATTGACTCAACGCTTTGGCCACGGGAGACGCCCCAGAATGACCTCGAGTCTTTGATGAATCGACTCAACGAGATCCCTGGCCGAGTGCAGGAGTGGAAGAAGTCATCTGCTTGCTGCGGTGCTGACGTAGCTCTGTCGCTAGTTCGAGTCCACTTCAAGGAAGCCAAGGAGGAAAAGCTAGCAGCGATCAAGGTTGCCAATACCAGAAAGCACGACTTCCAGTCCTTCATGGAAACCTTTATTTCCGCCGCCACTCAGATTGCACATGGGATCGACCTGGATGAATTCGTCGAGCCTGCCAGTCCTCCCGCAGAGTGAACAAACTTTTTATGATGCGATTAAATTTGCCTCGGTATACCGACTGGTTTTTGTAAGCGTTTAAACTTCTTCGGGCCTGATGCCCGAGTACCTTAAACTGCGATCTGGAACCTTGTAGGATTTATCTGAACTTGGTTGCTTTTGGATCTTTTAACTCTTTGAGTAGAACTTGTTTCTTCAGTTTGAGTTGCTACTGACTTTGTGACGCAGCTCAGTCGAGTGTACCATGGACAAAGGTACTTAGTGTTGCCCATGGCCTGTACCTCGTCGTCCTTGCGGATCGGGATGGAATGGACGTTGTATCTGTGTCGAAGCTCCAAGGACAGATCGTAGTCAACCTGCGCCTCACCGTCCTTGCGGATAAGGATGGAGCGAAAGTTGTATTTGTGTCGAAGCTCTGAGGACAGATCGTGGTCGACCTGCACTTCGCTGTCCTCGTGGACACGGATGGAGCGTGTTTTTAAAACTTAGGTGAGTACTTGACTGTAGCTAAGCCCCCGAGTGGGAGGGTTGCTCATCACTCGATAGGATTTTTTAAACTTAGGCGAGTACTGGACTGCAGCTAAGCCCCCGAGTGGGAGGTCACCACTCGGTAGGATTTTTTAAACTTTGACGAGTACTGGACTACAGCTAAGCCTCCGAGTGAGAGGGTTGCTCACCACTCGGTAGGATTTTTTAAACTTAGGCGAGTACTGGACTGCAGCTAAGCCTCCGAGTGGGAGGGTTGCTCTCCACTCGGTAGGATTTTTGAAACTTAGGCGAGTACTGGACTGCAGCTAAGCCCCCAAGTGGGAGGCATGCTCTCCACTCGGTAGGATTTTTTTAAACATAGGTGAGTACTGGACTGCAGCTAAGCCCTCGAGTGGGAGGGTTGCTCACCACTCGGTAGGATTTAAAAAAAAAACTTAGGCGAGTACTGGACTGCAGCTAAGCCCCCGAGTGGGAGGGTTGCTCATCACTCGGTAGGATTTTTTTAAACTTAGGAGAGTACTGGACTGCAGCTAAGCCCCCGAGTGGGAGGGTTGTAACCACTTGGTAGGATTTTTTTAAACCTAGGTGAGTACTGGACTACAGCTAAGCCCCCGAGTGGGAGGGTTGCTCACCACTCGATAGGATTTTTCAAACTTAGGCAAATCAGGTTCGCAGCTAAACCCCCGAATGGGAGACTTACTCTACACTCGGTGGGATTTTAATTTTTGGAACTTAGGCGAATCAGGTTCGCAGCTAAGCCACCCACTGGGGGATTTTGGATACATGCATAAGGAATAACAATCATTTAGGAGACTGCAAAACCTTGTCTTTGATAAACAAACTGAAAGGTACTTCTTATTACATCTCGACAGTCCGAATGATTAAGTGTTAAAGTGGCGGAGAAGCTCCGCATTCCAGGCGCGTGGCTCGTCTTTCTTGTGTTCCACATCGTACTGGTGATATGCACCGTTGGGGAGCACTTTGGTGATGATGAAGGGGCCTTCCCAGGCAGGGGCAAGCTTGTGTGGATGTTGCTGGTCCACTCGGAGAACTAGGTCTCCTTCCTGAAATGCTCGACCTCTCACGTTTCTAGCGTGAAAACGCCGCAAATCTTGTTGATAGATGGTCGACCGGATCAGCACCATCTCTCTTTCCTCTTCCAGAAGGTCAACAACATCTTGACGGGCTTGTTCTGCTTCGGCTTCTAAGAAGAGTTCGACTCACGGGGCATTATGAAGCAAATCAGTCGGTAGCACGGCCTCGGCTCCGTAGACCAGGAAGAAGGGAGTCCAACCAGTCGACCGATTCGGCGTTGTCCTCAGGCCCCACAGTACTGATGGTAACTCATCTACCCAGGCGCTAGCCGCATGCTTGAGACCTCGCATTAGCCTGGGCTTCAACCCTTGGAGGAACAAACCATTTGCTCTTTCTGCTTGTCCGTTTGACTGCGGGTGAGCGACTGAAGCATAATCGACCCGAGTGCCTTGGGAAGCACAGAAAGCTCTGAATTCATCTGAATCAAAGTTTGATCCATTGTCTGTGATGATGTTGTGCGGGACTCCAAACCTGAATGTTAGCCCCCTGATGAAGCTGATGGCAGTGCTCGAATCGAGGCTATTGATGGGCTTGGCCTCAATCCATTTAGTGAACTTGTCGACTGCAACAAGTACGTGAGTAAAACCACTTCTGCTATTCCTCAAGGGTCCAACCATATCCAACCCCCAAACGGCAAATGGCCAGACGAGTGGAATGGTCTTCAGGGCTGAGGCGGGTTTGTGAGACATGTTGGAGTAGAACTGGCAACCTTCACACTTGTCGACTATTTCCTTTGCCATTTCATTTGCTCGCGGCCAGTAAAAACTTGCTCGGTATGCTTTGGCCATGATTGTCCATGAGGACGCATGGTGACCACAGGTCCCCGAGTGGATATCATTGAGGATCATTCGACCTTCTTCTGGGGTAATGCATCATTGAGCAATTCCAGTCACACTTTCTCTGTACAGTCGACCGCTTATCACGATGAAGGATTTGGATCGACGGACGATTTGTCGTGCTTCATCTTAATCTTCTGCCAGCTCTTTCCTGAGAATATATGCGATGTACAGTACAATCCAATCAGGAATGACGACCAAAACTTCCATGACTAGGTCGACCATAGCTGGGACTTCAACTTCAGTCGGATCAGTGGAACTCTTAGGTTGCAGGGGCTCTTCCATTAAGGGATCTTCCTGGACTAATGGTGTGTGAAGATGCTCTAAGAACACATTGTTGGGAATGGGATCTCGCGTAGAACCTATCTTAGCCAGGTCATCTACTGCCTGGTTCTTCAGTCGGGGAATATGGTGGAGCTCTAGACCTTCAAACTTCTTTTCTAACTTCCTAACTGCATTGCAATAGCCAGTCATAGCTGGGCTTCTGACATCCCACTCTTTCATCACTTGATTAACCACCAAATCCGAGTCGACGAAGACCATTAGGCGAAGGAAGCCGAGTGAAATGGCCATTCACAACCCATGCAAAAGAGCTTCGTACTCAGCCTCATTGTTGGAGGAATCAAAGGGAATCTGAAGGACATAACTAAGTGTGTCGCCTCGCGGGGATACCAGAACAACTCCAGCACCATAACCACTCAACATTTTGGATCCATCAAAGAACATAGTCCAATGTTCCGACTGGACTTGAGTCGGTTGTTGCTATTCAATCCACTCGACGAGGAAATCTGCTATTGCTTGGGATTTGATTGCTTTCTTTGCCTCAAACTTGATATCCAACAGAAGGAGTTCAATCGCCCACTTTGTGGCTCGACCAGTTGCATCTTTGTTGTTCAGAATTTCTGACAATTGAGCGTCGCTGACGACTGTGATGGAGTGATCTGAGAAATAATGTGCCACCTTCTTTGCAGTCAAGTAAATTCCATAGACCAACTTTTGGTAATGCGGATACCTCTGCTTGGATGGAGTTAAGACTTCAGAAATATAGTACACTGGGTGCTGAACTTTATAGGTTTTACCTTCTTCTTCCCGCTCGACCATGAGTAATGTACTGACAACTTGTCCAGTGGCTGCAATATAAAGCAGCAAAGGTTCCTTGCTAACTAGAGCAGCGAGCACCGGTTGGGTGGAAAGCAGGGTTTTGAGCTCTACAAACGCTGCGTCAGCTTCAGGAGTCCACTCGAACTTATCAGATTTCTTCATCAATCGGTAAAGAGGCAATGCCTTTTCACCGAGACAAGAGATGAACCGACTCAAGGCGGCCAAACAACCATTAAGCTTCTGAATGTCGTGTATGCGCACAGGGTGTTTCATTCGGAGTATTGCGCCGACTTTCTCTGGGTTCGCGTCGATACCTCGTTCGAAAACAAGGAAACCGAGTAACTTGCCTCCTGGAACTCCAAATGTACACTTCGACGGGTTAAGCTTGATATCATATCTTCTCATATTGGCAAAGGTTTCAACGAGGTCAGTTAGTAGGTCGGAACCTTTACATGACTTAACCATGATGTCATCCATGTACGCCTCCACATTCTGACTGATTTGAGTGAGCAGGCACTTCTGTATCATGCGCATGAATGTGGTGCCAGCATTCTTGAGACCAAAGGGCATGTTAACATAGCAAAAGCACCCAAATGGGGTGATAAAGGTTGTCTTTATTTCATCGGGCCCATACAGTCGGATCTGATGATACCCGGAATATGCGTCCACAAAGGATAGTCGCTCACATCCCGCAGTCGAGTCAAGTATTTGATTGATGCGGGATAGAGGAAAATGATCCTTTGGGCAGGCCCGATTGATGTGCTTGAAGTCAATACACATACGGAATGATTCATCCTTCTTGGGAACCATGACGACATTGGCGAGCCACTCGGAGTGGTAAATCTCTCGGACGAACTCGGCCGCCAGAAGCCGAGCCACTTCTTCGCCAATCGCCTTTCGCTTCTCCACGGTGGACCGTCGGAGATACTCTTTCACAGGTTTAACCTTTGCGTCAACTCGCAAACAGTGCTCAGCTAGCTCTCTGGGTACACCTGGCATGTCAGAAGGTTTCCATGCAAAGATGTCCCAGTTCTCACGGAGGAACTGGATGAGCGCTTCTTCCTATTTGCTGTCGAGTGTTGTTGATATATGAGTCAGAGTAGTATTGGGATCAGTCGGGTGAATACGAATAGACTTTGTTTCACCAGTCGACTTAAATGCAGACTCTGAAGCAGGCTTCTTAGCTCTCAAAAAATCACTTGGATCTGCTGTTTTCTTGTATTCTTCCATTTCAATTGCTGCCATCTGTTCATCGGCAATCTTTGAGCCCTTCTAGAAGCACTGTTCTGCTCGCTGCCGATTACCAGTGACTGTAACCACGCCCCTATGGCCAGGCATCTTGAGCTTGAGATACACATAACATGGTCAAGCCATGAAACGGGCATACACAGTTCTGCCCAGGATAGCATGATAAGCACTGTGAAAATCCACGACTTCAAATGTCAACTTTTCCTTCTGGTAATTCTTTGAATCGCCGAAAGCCACATCAAGGGTGATCTGGCCGAGTGAATCGGCTTTCTTCCTAGGTATAACTCGATGAAACCGCATGTTACTCTCACTGAGTTTGGACATCGGAATGCCCATCCCTCGGAGGGTCTCAGCGTATAAGATGTTCAATCCGCTACCACCATCCATCAAAACTTTGGTCAGTCGGGTGCCTCCAACGACCGGGTCGACCACCAACGCCTGCCTCCTAGGGGTAGCAACATGCAGCGGGTGATCTGACTGGTCGAATGTAATGGGAGTCTTTGACCATTTCATATATGTCGGTGTTGCCAGAGCAACCATGTTCACTTCCCTGTTGATGACATTCAGTCGACTTTTGCTTTCAACATCAACAAAAATCACCAAAGTGGAATTGATATTGGGAAAAACATAACCATCCTCTTCCTTGTCCTCATGTTTATCAGACTCTTCATCCTTCTCACTAGGTTGCTTTCCTCTGAACTGCTGTATAAGGACTCGACACTGCCGAGTGGTATGCTTAGGATAGATGAGATTTCCCTCTTAATCCTTCTTGATGTGAATGTGACATGGTAAATCCAACACATCGTTACCGGCTGCATCTTTCACCTTCTTAGGGGTCCGGGGCCCTTTCGGTTTTCCTTTAGCATTTCCTTGGGTTGCGACTGCAACCTATCCAAGTGCTGCAGGCTCTGCTTTGCGCTTCTGCTTCCGATTGGAATTTCCCCCTCTGGTGTCCTGGCTGACCGGTTTACTCTTTCCACTGCGGAGTTGGTCTTCTTCTTCGCCATTGGCGTACCGAGTGGCTATCTCCATCATTCGAGTCAAAGACATGTCTCCTGTTCGACAGAATTTCAGGTTGAGCTCCCGTTACCGAACGCCCTCCTTGAAGGCGCACACTGCTTGATGATGAGACACATTCTCTATAGTGTGGTGTAAAGTGGTCCATCTCTGGATGTAATCCCTCAAAGTTTCATTCGGCTTTTGCATGCAGCGCTGCAATTTAGTCAATCCTGCTGGCCGTTTGCACGTGCCCTCAGACGTTTTGACAAACTGTCGGCGTTCTGGGAACGGGGGTCCCCAAACTTGCCTGCCTGCGGCCCATGGCGTGGCTGTGCTGGCAAGTCTGTACGGCCCATCATCATCAACAAGGCATTCAAGACCCTCGCGAGGGGCCAAGCCTCGCGAGGCGGACGACGCAATACCTCCTCAGGAGTGGCCTCACCGGGCTACCTCGTGAGGAGCGGAGATATCAAGGAGGGGCAAACATTGCGAGGCTCTCGTGACGTGAGCAATGACGATCGACTCCAGGCGGGCACGAGGCGGGCGCCAGCGCGCGCAGCGTCCTTGTTTCCTCTTTGGTGCTAAGGAGGCAAGCGCAGGCATGGAGTAGGCATCAGGCAAAGGTTTCCATATCGGTGCAACGAGACCAAGACCAGAAGGACGGCAGGACAGAGGTCACCATGGAGCCCAGGACGGCATCACCACCAGAACCTTTGGCAGGCGAAGACCACCTTTTGTCAGGATAGCTTGTACTAGTTGTCCCCTTTCAAATTGGCCGCCATTGTTGGCTACCTTCCCGCTCAATATTCAGGGAGAGGACCAGGGCCTATATAAGTAGAACTAGCCACCACCGTAGAGGGACAACTCATCAAGAGGCATCTCACCGAACCCTTAGCACACCAAGCACAAGAACACCTCAACCTCAGGAGGCTGTTCTTCCCCTTATACTGTTCTTCATCCACCCGAGAGGCAATCCACCACCACCACACTGGAGTAGGGTATTACACCACAACAGTGGCCCGAACCAGTATAAACCTTGTGTCTTTGTGTTGCGAGTGCGTCGAGTTCGTCCGCGAGACCTTAGCGAGCCAGGGCGTAGATCGCTAGGAGGGAAAGAACTTCGCGCACACCCTAGAGTTCGAACCTTAAGGGTCTGCCAGAACCCGTGATCCGACATTTGGCGTGCCAGGTAGGGGTGCGCCGTAGCTTCCCTTCTGTCGATCGACGCTCCGTCGCTCTGTCGTCTCTATGGCGGACGCTCGCCACACTCGAGCTAAGAGCCGGGCTGCCCTCACTGCCCGCGTTGCCCAGACGGCTCCCGTCGACGAGCCACCTCGTCGTTCCTCGTGGCCTACCACCAACGCCGCCACCGGCCCGATGGGGAACGAGCAGCAAGTGTCCTTGCTGCACCCATCGGTACGGTAGGACGGCCGCACCGCCACCCCATCGGTGACCCCGGCCAGTTCCTCGTCCCACGCACGTTGTGCTCCCATGGACGCGCAGGCCGCGCTCCTCATGGCGAACGAACTCCTACGCTACCGCCCGATCGATGACCTCTACGAAGATTGGCTCGACCGCGTCGCCGAGCTTGTCCGCGCAGTAGGGGGCTCCCCGGCGCCATCCCCCTCTCTGCCTCGCCCTCCTCCAGCCACAGGAGACGCGGCTCATGGAGCGCCTCCACCACCTCCGCCCTAAGACGGTGCCTCGGCGCCAAGGCGCGCGGCCCCATGGCGCGATCCACCACGCCCGGTGCCCGCGCGCGAAGAGAGGAGCTACCAAGAGGTTCCTCGGCCGTGAGAAGCTGCACCTGCGCTCCCCGCGCCGCCACCCCAAGCCCGCGCGCTACCCGCGCCGGCGGCACGTGTGCCTCGTCAAGTCCAAGCTGCATCTCCGAGACGAGCCCCGACGACCATGGCCGGTTGCCGCGCCTTCACCCCCGAACTGCGTAGCGTCGCCTGGCCGGGAAAGTTCAAGCCGGATCTGCCTCCTCGCTACGACGGCACCCCTGACCCCGTGGAGTTCCTACAGCTCTACGAGCTGAGCATCGAAGCGGCCAACGACGACGAGAAAGTCATGGCGAACTGGTTTCCTATGGCTCTCAGGAATGGTGCCCGCTCCTGGCTCCTGGACCTGCCGGAAGGCTCGATCTCCTCCTGGGACGAGATGCGCGACCGCTTCGTCGCCAACTTATAGGGCACTCGTGACCACCCGCCGGCCACGGGTGACCTGCCCCGCATCAAGCAACAACTAGGAGAGACCCTCCAGAAGTACATCCAGCGCTTCAACAACACTTGCCTCAAGATCCCCAAGGTTTCGGATGAGGCCATCATCTCCGCGTTCTCTAACGACGTCCGCGACATCAAGATGAAGGAGGAGCTCGCTATCCACAAAGAGCTGTGCACATCTCAGGAGCTGTTCAACCTGGCGACCAAGTGCGCAAGGGCTGAGGAGGGGCGCCTCTCCCTCCTCGAGCTGCCAGCTGCGGGCGCAGAGGAGAAGAAGGCCAAAGCCAAGGATGTAAAGCGCAAGGAAGCAGTCGTGCTCACTGCGGAGACGGACACCAAGCGAGGCAGAGACCAGCCCGAGTCCTCCAAGAACAGCTGGCCATTCTACGCCTTCCACAACCTGAACACCCACAACACCAGTGACTGTCAAGAACTCAGAGCCATTCGCGAAGGACGCTTCGGTCGACGCCCCGAGCGCAGCGACCGGGGCTATGGCCGAGGAGGAGGAGGTGGAGGCGGACACTAGGACGACCGTGGCTCGTGCCAGGAGTGGAGCGACATGCCTCCTGAGGACCGCTGGTAGGATCATCCTCGCGAGGCGCCTGGAGGGACCAGCCTCATGAGGATCACCCTCAGGGCAACACCGGTCTTCCCCCGCTACCGCCACCACCAAGAAGGAATGACGACCACCATCAAGACGAGGGGCTGGGGGCTTCCAGGAGCCGCGCACAATCGCCTGCATCTTGGGCGGCGCGCAGGCCCCAGCCTCACAGCGTAGCTTCAAACAATTCGCTCGTGAGGTAAATGCAGCCCTCACCAAGCTCGAGGCCACGCGCCCGCTCGGGTGGTCCCAGTGCGCCATCACCTTCGGCTCTGTAGACCAGCTCAAGTGCGCAGCCACCGCTGGCGCCCTCCCAATGCTTTGTTCACCGGTCATCAGCAACGTGCAAGTTACCAAGACCCTCATCAACGGCGGCGCAGGGCTCAACATCCTGTTCGTCTACACGTTCGACAACCTCGAAGTGCCATATGAGCAGCTTCAGCCTACCAAGCCTTTCTCAGGAGTGACCGATGGTTCCACCACCCAGATAGGGCAGGTCCGCCTCCTTGTCACCTTTGGGGAACGCAAGAACTACCGCACCGAGCTCATCGACTTTGACGTCGCGCACATCCGTCTGCCATACAATGCCATCCTAGGGTATCCAGCCCTGGCCAAGTTCATGGCGGTGACGCACCACGGTTACAATGTCCTCAAGATGCCAGGGAGCGGCGGAATCATCACGGTCCCATGCTAAGAGAGGGATGTAGTATGCTCCCTTGGGCGCGCCTTTCAAGCTGCCGCAATCGACGACCCCGACAGCAAGAGCGAGGATCCTCCCGAGGCCATCCCCAATAAGAAGAAGCAGCTGCGCCGTGCCGGACCTCAGGAGGGTGGCGCCGTGGCTGGAACCTCGTCAGGATCAGCGCCCGGTCCAGGGGCGCCTCCCTTCATCGCATAGGAAGGCGCGCCCAGCGCCCTCCTCGGGCAGGGCTCGGGGGCTCTCTTCTGGAGGGCCTCAGACCTTGCCAGCATCACGAGGGAGGTGCTCGGGCACCACTTGGAGGCGTGCCTCGCGGCACGTTTCCCTCAGGAGAACACGAGGCAAGGAGCGCCCACCGCTTAGGAGTTCATCACCAAGACTACTCAGGAACTGTAAGACGCAAGGGCCATGTGCGGCGACCGCCGCTCACGAGGCGCAACTCCCCATCCAGGCGAGGAAGTCGGGCTGCGTGTCTGCATCGACATACCAGGGGTCAATAGGGCCGCATCTCAGGAACCTTTCTGGCCTTCGCGCGTGGGCCATTGCGAGGGTCCACCACACAGCTACGTTCGCATGCCCTTCAGCTTGCCGAGCGTGTCGTCAGCCTATCAGCATAACCTACAGCGTGTCCTGGCGGCTCAGGAGGCTAGGCACCACACCGTCCTGGCAGAGATGGAGACGGTCCTCAGGGAACCACCTGAGCCCCCAGAGCCTCCCGAGGCTCAGGGCCCCGATGGCTCGTGAGGAACGACCCCCTCGCCGCATCCCTTCAGCTGCACCAACTCTTCTTCGTCGGCAGAACCATGTGACCTTTTCCAAGTTCGCTTAGCTGGGAGTGCCCCACGGGCTGCATTATTCCCAGGCCGCGTGGGTCCGTCCCTGTGGCATGTATCTCTTTTGCTTATGCCTTAGTTTACCTTGTCGGGGGCGCCCCTTGGGCTACATCATCCCCAAGCCGCTCGGGCCTGACCCGGTGCCACATATCTTTTCGTATTTGCTCGAGCTGAACTGCCTTCCATGCTTGATCTTCTCGATTACCGCCTGTTGCGGGTCCGCCCCTCTATCATGAAATTCCCTTGCGCATTAAAAGGGGGGCTCCTGAGCATCGCGACTCAGGAGCTCTTACTGGCTCTCCAGCCGTCACCCCTGGCCTTGACCACGACATCGCGACCTGGCATACCAGCGGCGGCTGAGCTCGGTTGAGGGCCGGGACCTGAGGACATAGAGCGCTTGCACCTAACCATCTCGTAGGAACGCACAGCTATCAAGGGTTCAAGACCAGGCGCAACCCGCCTTGACGTAGGGCCTCACGAGTCCCGCGCTGGCTCACGAGTGCCTAGATACACCTCGCAGCCCTGTCGTGCAAGCCACGTGTCAGGGTGGGGCTGTACACGCCCCGGGGGCTCCTCCCGAAGGGGGCCCCCTCCACGCACAAGTGGAAGCACCATGCTCCGTACTGGCCGTCGGCACTGCCGAGGAGCGGCTATGCCCGTGCACAAGCGGAAGCACTATGCTCTGCGCTAGTGATAAACAACTGAGGGCGACTCCACGGTCGTACCAACCTTAGGGAGCCCCAGAGCTCAGCGTCCGGCCCCACCGCAACGCCTCCCCTCGGGAGAGCCGCGCGAGGGGGATGGACGTGGGGGCTGCGCTCGGGTCACGCCCAAGCGCAGGCCGCTCAAACAGGTCTCCTGGACCTGGTCATCGCACGCCCCTCCCGAGGCCTCGGCGAGGGTAGGTATGGAAATTGTTTGCGCGTCAAGGGGGACTCCTGAGCATCGCGACTCAGGAGCCTAACTGGTCACGTAGCCCCTCAATCCTTGGCCCGTCCTGGTCTTCGGTCGACCCAATGGCGGTTGAGGTATGCGCGGGGCCGGGCTCTGCCGACGTAGAACATTAATCTATCCTCGCGTACTCTTCCTATAAGCTGTTTGCGCGTCAAGGGGGACTCCTGAGCATCGCGACTCAGGAGCCTAACTGGTCACGTAGCCCCTCACTCCTTGGTCCGTCCTGGTCTCTGGTTGGCCCAACGACGGTTGAGGTATGCACGGGGTCGGGCTCTGCCGACGCAGAACACAAAGCGGATAGGAAGAAAATTGCAAAATCTCGAACCAAATATTACAAAACATATTATCCTCGCAATACCAAATGAAAGTTTAACGCCTCCACGAGCCCTAATGTATATTACTGGAATGAAATGGAGACTAGCCGCATGTCACCCCTGGACACCGCCATCGCCTGCAGAAGGTGCTCCTCCTTGGGTAACGTCGCCTGCACCTGCACCACCAACCGCAGGATCGGCGGCATCGCTGGATAAGGGTGTGGAGGCAAAGCCGCGGAACCTCTTCAACAGGGCTTCCACTTGACCTTGCACAGTTGCGTAGTGATCATCAACCACATGCTCTAGCAGCTCGTCAAGACAAGTGCTGGGGTCACGAAGGTGCAGATGACTGAAGACACGAGTCAATGCAGCTGAAGACAGGACGCAAGCTTCTGCCTCTGCCATAGGATCGATGCCATCCACGACTTCCTCGAGTGCCTTCACTAAGAAAGGAAGCAGCAGGGCGGGGCCATCCTCATCGGTGGTCAGCGGCCTCTCCAAGCCGTGCTCATAGAGCATCTTCAGTGCCACGCGAGACCTCTCCTCGAGATCGGCAAAGGCCACACGGTCTTCATCCAGAACCCGTGGCTTGGCATCAAGATCGGCCTCCCTCGCCTTCACCTCCCGATCCAGCTCTTCCAGCCGGCTGCGTTCGGCAGCCTGAGTCTTCACCAACTCCCCCAGCTCAGCGTCACGGTTCTTGATGGCGTCCTCCCTGGTCTTCATCTTCTCCTCCTGCACCTGGCGGTCGCGCGCTTCTGCGGCGTGCCTGTCGCGCAGGCTCTTCAGCTCATCCTCCAGATCTTTGCAGCAGTCGCGAGCGGCCTTAGCGTCCTTCAGCGCCGCCTCATGATCGGCTACAGCTATGGCAGCGCTCTGCTTCTCCTTCTCGGAAGACCCCGCGGCCTGGCTCGGTGTCGCGTGAACTACCGCGTCGGAGTGAAGCCAGCCAGAGGCCAACTCCAGGCGCCCGGCCACCAGGCGCGGGTCCTCGCTCAGGAGATCTGCATGCAACTGGGTCATCTCCAAAAGAGCATGCTCTAGGGCAGCAGCAGAGGCAGAAGAACCTGGGGATGGAGGCACGGCAGAAGGAGGAGGCGACACCATCACCAGGGCCTGGGAGACTACGGGTTCCGGAACAGTTGGGACCTCCTCAGCTGGGCCAGATGTCGGCGCCTCCGGGGCCATGGGGGCTGACTCCTCCCGACGACGCTCCTCTTGGCCTCACAAAGACGACCCGGCTGGGGAGGCACGAGTGCTCGTGTCTCCTTTCTCGACAGAAGGGGGTGACTGTCGTATCCCCCTTCCTCTTCTTCGCTGAAGACTCCAGCCTAATCGACCAGGCGAATGTCAGAAAACAGCAAATACAAGCAGGAACAAGACGAAGCTCGAAGCACTTACTGATCCACCGCGACATAGTCCACCCTCCGCTTAGTGAGCTTGAAGCCAGAAAGCGTCGAGACCTGAGAAGTGGGCGCGCGGGCTCCGGCGGGAGAAGGCGGTGTGGTAGAAGGGCCGGAGCCGGCCCCAAGCGGTACCACGTCGAAGGCAGCATCTCGGGAGACCAGCGACAATCTACCTCTTGTCGGGATAAGGGGCAGCTCCCTCACCTCCTGGTGGGCGACGACCTTGGCATCGTTTGGTAGGGCTCGGAGGATGTCGGACTTGCTCAGGCGGGAATTCTCCCTCGTTCCCTCGGGGATCTCCTCCGAGCCGTCCTCCTCCTCTTCCTCCTTGTGGGACTCGTCAGAAGACACCTCCACGGCTTCGGCGTTGCGGAGGCCCTAGCGAGCGCTGGCGGCACCAGCCCGCGCGCGTCGAAGGTCGGCTTGGAAGCAATGAATTGCTCCTAGTCCTTGCGATGGAACCAGGGAATAAAGGCGCTCGGCGGGTACTCTTGGTTGTCCCCAACCAAGAGAGGCAGAACTGCAGTCAGCTCGTCATCAGGCAGGGCCACCGGGCTCAGACGAACCTTGTCTGCTTCATCTCCAGGCTTCCACAAGGGGCGCGTGCGCGCCTGGAGTGGAGCAACACGCAATGTCAAGAATTCCCTCAGGAGCATAACCCTAGTCACCTTGGCCGCCTTCGCATTGCCCGACTTCAAATCGGTCTGCATCTGCTCTAGCACTGATGGCGCCCGCTCATCAGTAAGCTCCACACGGGGTCACCCCTTGTAAGACTGGGGCGCCTCAGTCGGCAGTGCCAGGCGCGGGTGGGCGCGCTTGGCGTCCATCATGACCCGTTTAGCCCGAATGTTGTCGGCTCTTCCCAGTGCTCGAGATTGAGTTGGCCTTGCCAGATGCAACGAAGTTGGCGCACCCGGAGACGTGTCCATCGCTGACGCGAAGGAAGTGGCGTAGAAGCGCCACGGATGGCATCATGCCCAGGTACGCCTCGCAATAGTAGGCAAAGATGGACAGGAGGAGGATAGAGTTGGGATGAGGTGCAACGCCTGCAGCCCATAGTGATCAAGGACCTCGTAAAAGAAATCGGAGAAGGGGGGAACCAACCCGGCGGCGATGCTGCTCGAGAAGAAGGGGAAGAAGGTGCTCCCCTCAGGCTCCGGCACATCGGAGGCAAGCCGGAGCCCCGTCTTCCCCCATTCACTGCTCACCCCCGCCGTCAGCAAGCGCGTGGAGGCAAGGTTCTTCTCTGTGATGTTGGGCACATCGAGGGCTGGCTCGAACCAGGCCGGCGCCGAGGAGAACTTAACCTTGCGCGGCGCCATTGGTCGCCGATGCGGAGCGAAGTCGAAGCGGATCTGGAAGTTCCGGCAGCGAGAAGCAGGAAAGGGGATCTGGAGCGAGGGGAGGAAGAAGCAATGAAGGCAGGCGCTGTCCGTGCTAGCCGTTTTGTCAAGTCGGGCAGTTGCCGAGGCAGCATGGGGAAGCGAAGACACCCACGTCCAATCAACCGCCACGCGTCAACCGAGGCCGCAGGCTTTTTGGGCCCGCGGCGCTCCCCGCTTGATCCTTTGGCTTCACCTTGAAGCCAAGCCCGAGCGCGCCTTGGGCCCGGGGGCTACTGTCGGCATTCTGGGAACAGGGGTCCCTAGACTTGCCTGCCTGCGAACCATGGCGTGGCTGTGCTGGCAGGTCTGTACGGCCCATCATCATCAACAAGGCATTCAAGACCCTCGCGAGGGGCCAAGCCTCGCGAGGCGGACGACGCAAGACCTCCTCAGGTGCGGCCTCACCGGGCTTCCTTGCGAGGAGCGGAGATATCAAGGCGGGGCAAACCTCGCGAGGCTCTCGTGACATGAGCCATGACGATCGACACCAGGTGGGCGCCAGCGCGCGCAGTGTCCTTGTTTCCTGTTTGGTGCTAAGGAGGCAAGCGCAGGCGCGGAGTACCGAGGCATCATGCAAAGGTTTCCATATCGGTGCAACGAGAACAAGACCAGAAGGACGGCAGGATGGAGGTCACCATGGAGCCCAGGATGGCATCACCACCAGAACCTTTGGCAAGCGAAGACCACCTTTTGTCAGGATAGCTTGTACTAGCTGTCCCCTTTCAAATTGACCGCCGTTATTGGCTCCCTTCCCACTCAATATTCAGGGAGAGGACCAGGGCCTATATAAGTAGAACTAGCCACCACCGTAGAGGGACAACTCATCAAGAGGCATCTCACCGAACCCTTAGCACACCAAGCACAAGAACACCTCAACCTCGGGAGGCTGTTCTTCCCCTTGTACTGTTCTTCATCTGCCCGAGAGGCAATCCACCACCACCACACTGGAGTAGGGTATTACACCACAACGGTTGCCCGAACCAGTATAAACCTGGTGTCTTTGTGTTGCGAGTGCGTCGAGTTCGTCCGCAAAACCTTAGCGAGCCAGGGCGTAGATCGGTAGGAGGGAAAGAACTTCGCGCACACCCCAGAGTTTGAACCTTAAGGGTTTGCCGGAACTCGTGATCCGACACAAACACTCGGGCCAACTCTTCCCAGCTGAAAATACTGCTTTGGAGCCAACTGATTCAACCAAGCTCTAGCTGAACCTTCAAGCATCAGGGGAAGATGCTTCATGGCAACTTCATAATTTCCTCCACCGATCTGCACAGCCACTCGGTAATCTTCAAACCAGGTGTCAGGCTTTGATTCACCAGTGAACTTACTGACCCCAGTCGCCAACCTGAAATTGGGAGGGATCTCTGCAGCTCTGATTGCTCTGCTAAAACACCCGGGACCAAAAACATGAACCCTGTTTACAGTAGGGCGATCTCTGTCTTGCCCTTCCCTTTGTGCTTGATTCCTGTCCACTAGACCTTGCACCAAAATTTACCTTGCATCAAACCATGTCTCTCTTGGGTTGACCGGCCTTCTCGCTCTTCTCTTGGGTGTAGGCACTCGACGACGGTCATCGCGGTCGAGCCAACGATCTTGTTGCTCATGATTCCGACCCAAATACTGCCCTTGACGGTGCCCGCGTCCCTCACGCCGCGGAGGCGATCTTGGGCTGTGGGCCGAGTGGACGGGATCAGCCACCACAGATCTGCTACGGATACTGTTGCACGACTGGGAAACTGTCGTGTTCTGCTCTCCTGCTGCTCGGAGCAGCACTCTGATCTACATTAAATCTCTACTAGCTTCCGACTAGAAAGGTTGAATGGATTCTGCTATTCGGGCCGCAGCAGTAAGATTCTGAATTGGAGTGTAGTATACCTGTGGTTCCGGTGGAAATAATTGCCATTGTCGTTGACTGGACTCGAGGATCTGCCACTGAGCACGCTCGTCGAGTGAACGCTGAAGATTCTCCAGTCGAGTGCGCTCAGCCAAAGTGGCTAAACACACTGCCTCCAAGGCCCGAGCCTCAGAGGTCTCTCCAACAACGGGCGTGTGTAGGGCTTCCATATTATGGTCGTGAAGTTCCTCCCTCTGCTGAGAAGAGAGAGTTTCAGGATGATACTCTTCATGAATACGCGACGGCTCGCGGCCGCCCTCATTGCCGCCGTTGCGGCGCATGCTAGGCGGGCTGTGGGGCGTGTCGACCATCAGGACTTCTACCGCGGAGTCGCTGCTGTCGCACTCGGACAAGGTCTCGACGGAGCCAGTCGACAGGTCAAACAGGCCGTAGAGAGATTCATCAGGCTCAATTGCCGCAACTTGAGGGGTGGTCGATTGACGTGCCACCGCGTGCTTCACCCACCGCTGAATCCGCGACCGACTGAATCGCTTGCAGCGGCGTACAGCGGGGAGAGAAGGTACTGCGGGAACTGACCGATATGGGGTCGATGGTTGCCGCAGCAGGATGCCACAAACGCACGCATGAATGTGTGTTGCTCCATGGACAGGGAGTGCCTCGACGTCGAGAGGAGCTTCCTCAAGACAAACGGAGTCGTCGGTGATGAAGACGAGCGCGCCGAGATGGATCTCACGGCCCTCAGCCAAACTTCTGCCAGAAACCATGATGAAAAGAGTCGGAGAAAATTGCAACCTCACCAGAAAGTCGCTAAGACACTGGCCCTAAGGTGGGCACCAACTGTCGTGGTTCTAAGTCTGATAGTAAAGTAGGGGGTAAGAATGTAGAGGCAAGATCCTAGCTACGGTGAGATTGTTCATGCAGGATGTACGAGTTCAGGCCCTTAGCGGAGGAAGTAACAGCCCTACGTCTCGGTGCTCGGAGGCTCGGTCGATTGGAATATGTGTGAAGTTACAGGGGGTGCGAACCCTTGTGCCAGAGGAGGGGGGTGGCTTATATAGAGTGTGCCGGACCCCTCTCGCCCTCAATTACACATGGTTTAAGGTACATAAAGATGGGCATTACTGATAACGCCAACAATAAAGATACATGAATGACTTTTAAGTCTATAAGGTAACGCCGGACCATTGCCATACAGAGTGACTTTAGATCTTCTATCTGTCGAGTGATTCTTGTTATGGTCGAGTGAGTACTCCTTGGTCGAGTGAACTTAAATCTTATGAGTGGAATGTTTATGGTCGAATGAATGATGGTATCCCTTGAATGCTTCTGACTTTAAGTCAATGTCCTTGGGCAGGGTGTCTAGGTCAGGCCTATGACCCTACCCTACGTACATGTCATCATCGCCAGCATTATGGAGTATCTTGCACGACTGAAAGTGGCGGTGTCACGGATCGACATAGAGCTCTGGCCAGGAGTGACGTTCCAAAATGACATCGAGTCTTTGATGACTCGACTCAATGAAATCCCTGGTCGAGTGCAGGCGTGGAAGAAGTCCTCTGCCGCTGAGCACGCTCGTAGAGAAGAGAAGTTGGCGGCTCTCAAGGTCACCAATACCACGAAGCTACAATTCCAGCCCTTTATGGAGACCTTCATCGAGGCTGCTACTCGCATCACAGATGGAATCGACCTAGATGAGTTCGTCGAGCCAGCTTGTCCTTCTCCTGCCTAGTGGAAAACTTGATAGCTTGATTTAATTTGCCTCGGGATGCCGAGTGATTTTTTAATCGTTAAAACTCTTTCGGGCTTGACGCTCGAGTACTTCTGCTGGTGGTTCAGAACTTTCATGGACTTTATCCAAACTTGTTTTTTTTCTTCTGAATGTAGTTGCTTTGTCTTCACCACCTTTGAGTTTCTTGACTTCGAGTGAATTGGGAATAATAACTGAAACTTCAAGTGGATGGGTCGCTCCCCACTCGGAGTTGACGTTGTACTTGTGGCGCATCTTCGAGTACAAGCAGACGTTGTACTTGTGACGTAGCTCCGAGTACAACCAGACGTTGTACTTGTGACGCAGCTCGAAGAGCATCCAGTCATTGTATTTGTGGCACAGCTCCGGGTGCAACCAGGCGTTGTACTTGTGACGCAGCTCCGAGAGCTGCCAGTCATTGTATTTGTGGCGTAGCTCCGAGTGCAACCAGACATTGTACTTGTGGCGCAGCTTAGAGTGCAACCATACGTTGTATTTGTGACGCAACTCTGAGTATGCAGCCAAGCCGTTGAGTGGGAGGATTTCTATCTGCTCGACATAGTTTTGTAACTTAGGCGAGTATGGGTTCACAGCTAAGCCCCCGAGTGGGAGGATTGCTCTCCACTCGGAGTAGTTTTTTAACTTGGGTGAGTACGAGATCGCAGCTAAGTCCCCGAGTGGGAGGGTTGCTCTCCACTCTGAGTAGTTTTTTTTAACTTAGGCGAGTACGGGATCGCAGCTAAGTCCCCAAGTGGGAGGGTTGTTCTCCACTCGGAGTAGTTTTTTAACTTAGGCGATTATGGGTTTGCAGCTAAGCCCCTAAGTGGGAGGGTTGCTCTCCACTCGGAGTAGTTTTTTTTACTTAGGCGAGTACGGGATCGCAACTAAGTCCTCGAGTGGGAGGGTTGTTCTCCACTCATAGTAGTTTTTTTAACTTAGACGAGTACGGGATCGCAGCTAAGCCCCCGAGTGAGAGGGTTGCTCTCCACTTGGAGTAGTTTTTTAACTAAGGCGAGTACGGGATCGCAGCTAAGCCCCCGAGCGGGAGGGTTGCTCTCCACTCGGAGTAGTTTTTTTAACTTAGGCGAGTACGGGATCACAGCTAAGTCCCTGAGTGGGAGGGTTGTTCTCCACTCGGAGTAGTTTTTTAACTTAGGCGAGTACTGGATCGCAGCTAAGCCCCCGAGTGGGAGGGTTGCTCTCCACTCGGGGTAGTTTTTTAACTTAGGCGAGTATGGGATCGTAGCTAAGCCCCCGAGCGGGAGGGTTGCTCTCCACTCGGAGTAGTTTTTTTAACTTAGGCGAGTACGGGATCGCGGCTAAGTCCCCGAGTGGGAGGGTTGGTCTCCACTCAGAGTAGTTTTTGAAACTTAGGCGAATCAGATTCGCAGCTAAGCCCCCGAGTGAGAGGGTTGCTCTTCGCTCGGAGCGTTTTTGAAACTTAGGCGAATCGGATTCACGGCTAAGCCACCCACTGAGGGATTTGAACACATATGTTTATGGGATAACAATCATTAAGATACCACGAAAATCTTGTCTTTGATAAGAAAACTGAAGGATTCTTATTACAACTCCTCGATCCGAGTGTTTAGGTATAAAATGGCGGAGCATCTCCGTATTCCACGCGCGTGGCTCATCTTCTTTCTTGGCTACATTGTAGAGGTGATACGCTCCATTGTGGAGCACCTTGGTGATGATGAAGGGTCCTTCCCAGGCCGGAGCAAGTTTGTGAGGTCGTTTCTAGTGAACTCGGAGCACAAGGTCTCCTTCCTGGAATGCTCGACCTCTGACATTTGGGGCATGGAATCGATGCAGGTCTTGTTGATAGATTGTCGATCAGATCAGAGCCATCTCTCGTTCTTCCTCAGAGATCAACCGCATCTTGGCATGCCTGTTCTGCTTCAGCTTATGAGAAGAGTTCCACTCGAGGGGCGTTGTGCAGCAAGTCACTCGGAAGCACAACTTCAGAACCATACACCATGAAGAAAGGAGTTCGGTCAGTCGACTGGTTGGGAGTGGTTCTCAGTCCCCATAGGATGGATAGCAATTTAGTCACCCAGGCTCCAGCATCATGCTTGAGATCGCGCATCAGTCGGGGCTTCATCCCTTGAAGGATCAAACCATTCGCCCTTTCTGACTGCCCATTCGACTGCGGGTGCGCAACCGATGCGTAATCAACCCGAGTGCCTTGGGAAGCACAAAATGCTCTGAACTCATCAGAATCAAAGTTGGAGCCATTATCTATGATAATACTGTGAGGGACTCCATATCTGAATATCAGCTCTCTGATGAAACTGATGGCAGTGCTTGAATCTAGATTCTTGATAGGCTTAGCTTCAATCCATTTGGTGAATTTGTCGACTGCCGCAAGCAAATGAGTGAAACCACTTCTGTCGGTCTTGAAAGGTCCAACCATGTCCAACCCCCAAACTGCAAACGGCCAGACGAGTGGAATAGTCTTCAAAGCAGACGCAGGCTTGTGAGACATGTTTGAGTAGAACTGGCAGCCTTCGCACTTGTCGACTATATCTTTTGCCATCTCATTTGCACGCGGGCAGTAGAATCCTGCTCGGTATGCTTTGGCCATGATGGTCCGAGAGGACGCATGGTGACCACAGGTCCCCAAGTGGATCTCATTTAGGATCATTCGACCTTCTTCTGGGGACATGCAACACTGAGCAACTCCTGTAACACTTTCTCTGTAAAGCTGTCCACCTATCACTGTGAAGGCTTTGGATCGACAGACGATTTGACGGGCATCTCATCTTCATCCTTTGGGAGTTCCTTTCTGAGTAGATACGCTATATATTGTACCATCTTGTCGGCGGTGATTACCAAAACTTCCATGATTAGGTCGACTACGGCTGGGACTTCAATCTCAGTCGGATCGCTTGAGCTTATCGGTTGCGGGGGCTCCTCTGTGAAAGGGTCTTGTTGGACTAACGGGGTGTGGAGATGCTCCAAGAACACATTGTTGGGTATAGTTTTCCGAGTGGAACCTAACTTTGCCAGATCATCAGCAGCTTGATTCTTGATTCGGGGTATGTAGTGGAGCTCTAATTGTCAGTGTCAAAATCGGCAGATCTCGGGTAGGGGGTCCCGAACTGTGCGTCTAAGGATCGATGGTAACAGTAGGCAGAGGACACGATGTTTACCCAGGTTCGGGCCCTCTTGATGGAGGTAAAACCTTATGTCCTACTTGATTGACTTTGATGAGTATAGTGGTTACAAGATTTGATCTACAACGAGATCGTAATGGCTAAACCCTAGATGTCTAGCCTGTATGATTATTACTGCCTCTACGGATTAAACCCTCTGGTTTATATAGATACCGGAGGGGGCTAGGGTTTGTATAGAGTCGGTTTACAGAGAAAGGAATCTTCATATGCGAACGCCAAGCTTGCCTTCCACGCCAAGGAGAGTCCCATCCGGACACAGGGGGAAGCCTTCTATCTTGTATCTTCACGGCCCACCAGTCCGGCCCACGTCATATAGCCCGGATGCCCGGGGACCCCCAAATCCAGGACTCCCTCAGTAGCCCCTGAACCAGGCTTCAATGATGATGTGTCCGGCGCGCAGATTGTCTTCGGCATTGCAAGGCGGGTTCCTCCTCCGAATACTCCAAAGTAGTTGACCAAAAGAACTATATCCGGCTCTGTACAATAGTTACAACCCTGGGCCACGAGGGCAAAATACTTTAAACAAAAATAGGTCATGTCTTCAGACAACTTTTTCGGCGAGGTATTGTGTTTTGGCCTTATTATTATTTCGAACCATTTTCCAGCCTCCCATTTCGTGTTTTGAGACGCGGCATTCATTGACACGTCTTGTCAAAGTAGAGATCATGTCCCCTTATTGAGGGATTCTCATCAATACGGATTTGGGTAATCCAGTCGTGCCACTCGCACTACTCCTGGGGAGTAGGCGAGTTTTAAGGCTCGTGGGGAGGGACCCTTGGTATTCACTGCCTTTATAAGGAGACAAGGATCCACCTTTTTACACCATGCCTTCTTCCTCCTCAACCCATCTGCTCTCGAGCTCCAACGCCCAAGCTTCAACCCTTTCCGTTCGTAGCAAATGCTCCAACCATGTCCGGGGACTTGCTGTATCAAACTCTAGGGCGCGCCCCCACCCTCGTGACCACCTCTTTTGTTCCTTGGAGCAGGGTCCAAGTTTCCTAGATCACGTTCGGTGAGAAAATCACGTTCCCGAAGATTTTATTCCGTTTGGACTCCGTTTGATATTCCGTTTATCCGAAACACTGAAATAGGCAAAAAGCAGCAATTGTGGGCTGGGCCCTCCG
The DNA here is from genome assembly GCF_003073215.2 of Triticum urartu. Classification (NCBI taxonomy): domain Eukaryota; kingdom Viridiplantae; phylum Streptophyta; class Magnoliopsida; order Poales; family Poaceae; genus Triticum; species Triticum urartu. Next base: position 472,105,927 of record NC_053023.1, read on the forward strand.
GTTAATAGGTTAGTCCCAAAAATAATATAAAAGTGGAAAATAAAGCCCAATATAGTCCAAAACAGTAGATAATATAGCATGGAGCAATCAAAAATTATAGATACGTTGGAGACGTATCAGGCATCCCCAAGCTTAATTCATGCTCGTCCTTGAGTAGGTAGATGATAAAAAGAGAATTTTTGATGCGGAGTGCTACTTGGCATAATTTCAATGCAAATATTCTTAATTGTGCTATGAATATTCAGATTAGAAAGATTCAATACAAAAGTTTATATTGACATAAAAATAATAATACTTCAAGCATACTAATAAAGCAATTATGTCTTCTCAAAATAACATGGCCAAAGAAAGTTATCCCTACAAAATCGTATAGTCTGGTTATGCTCCATCTTCACCACACAAAGTATTCAAATCATGCACAACCCCGATGACAAGCCAAGCAATTGTTTCATACTCTAACTTTTTCAAAACTTTTTCAATCTTCACGCAATACATGAGCGTGAGCCATGTATATAGCACTATAGGTGGAACAGAATGGTGGTTGTGGAGAAGACAAAAAGGAGAAGATGGTCTCACATCAACTAGGCGTATCAACGGGCTATGGAGATGCCCATAAATAGATATCAATGTGAGTGAGTAGGGATTGCCATGCAACGGATGCACTAGAGCTATAAGTATATGAAAGCTCAAAAAGAAACTAAGTGGGTGTGCATCCAACTTGCTTGCTCATGAAGACCTAGGGAAATTTTTGAGGAAGCCCATCATTGGAATATACAAGCCAAGTTCTATAATGTAAAATTCCCACTAGTATATGAAAGTGATAACATGAGAGACTCTCTACTATGAAGATCATGGTGCTACTTTGAAGAACAAGTGTGGTAAAAGGATAGTAACATTGTCCCTTCTCTCTTTTTCTCTCATTTTTTTATTGTTTGGGCCTTTTTCTCTTTTTTATGGCCTCTTTTTATTTGGGCTTCTTTGGCCTCTTTTTTCGTCCGGAGTCTCATCCCGACTTATGGGGGAATCATAGTCTCCATCATTCTTTCCTCACTGGGACAATGCTCTAATAATGATGATCATCACACTTCTATTTTTCTTATAACTCAACAATTACACCTCGATACTTAGAACAAAATATGACTCTATGTGAATGCATCCGGCGGTGTACCAGGATATGCAATATGACAATGATGAATGTGTCATGAACGGAACTGTGGAAAGTTGCATGGCAATATATCTCGGAATGGCTATGGAAATGCCATAATAGGTAGGTATGGTGGCTGTTTGGAGGAAGGTATATGGTAGGTGTATGATACCGGCGAAAGGTGCGCGGTATTAGAGAGGCTAGCAAAGGTGGAAGGGTGAGAGTGCGTATAATCCATGGACTCAACATTAGTCATAAAGAACTCATATACTTATTGCAAAAATCTAGAAGTTATCAAAGCAAAGTATTACGCGCATGCTCCTAGGGGGATAGATTGGTAGGAAAGGACCATCGCTCGTCCCCGACCGCCACTCATAAGGAAGACAATCAATAAATAAATCATGCTCCAACTTCATCACATAACGGTTCACCATACGTGCATGCTACGGGAATCACAAACCTTACACACAAGTATTCTTTAAATTCACAACTACTCAACTAGCATGACTTTAATATTATCACCTCCATATCTCAAAACAATTATCATGCTTCAATCTTTTCTTAGTATTCAACACACTCAAAAGAAAGTTTCACAAATCTTGAATACCAAGCATATTATTATCAAGCAAATTACCATGCTATTAAGAGACTCTCAAAATAATTTAAGTGAAGTATGAGAGATCAATAGTTTCTTTAAAACAAATCCACCACCGTGCTCTAAAATATCTAAGTGAAGCACATAGAGAAAAATTATAACGTTCAAAAGATATAAGTGAAGCACATAGAGCAAAACTACTTAGCTCAAAAGATATAAGTGAATCACATAGAGTATTCTATCAAATTTTAATTCATGTATGGATCTCTCAAAAGGTGTGTACAGCAAGGATGATTGTGGCATACTAGGACACAAAGACACAAATAATACAAGACGCTCCAAGCAAAACACATATCATGTTGGTGAATAAAAATATAGCTCCAAGTAAATTACCGATGGAAGTGGACGAAAGAGGGGATGCCTTCCGGGGCATCCCCAAGATTTGACTTTTTGGTGTCCTTGGATTATCTTGGGGGTGCCATGGGAATCCCCAAGCTTAGGCTCTTGCCACTCCTTGTTCCATAATCCATCAAAAGAATTCACCCAAAACTTGAAAACTTCACAACACAAAACTCAAAATAGAAAACTCGTGAGCTCCGTTAGCGAAAGAAAACAAAAGACCACTTCAAGGTACTGTAATGAACACATTCTTTATTTATATTGGTGTTAAAAATACTGTATTCCAACTTCTCTATGGATTATAAACTATTTTACTAGCGATAGATTCATCAAAATAAGCAAACAACACACGAAAAACAGAAACTGTCAAAAACAGAACAGTCTGTAGTAATCTGTAGATAGCGCAAGATCTGGAACCCCAAAAATTCTAAAATAAATTGCTGGACGTGAGGAATTTATCTATTAATCATATGCAAAAATAATTAACTAAATATCACTCTTCAAATAAAAATGACAGTAGTTCTCGTGAGAGCTAAAGTTTCTGTTTTTTACAGCAAGTTCAACAAGATTTTCTCCAAGTCTTCCCAACGGTTCTACTTGGCACAAACACTAATTAAACAAAAAAAACACAAAAAAACAGAGGCTAAATAATTTATTTATTACTAAACAGGATCAAAAATCAAGGAATAAAAATAAAATTGGGTTGTCTCCCAACAAGCGCTATCGTTTAACGCCCCTAGCTAGGCATAAAAGCGAGGATAGATCTAGGTATTGCCATCTTTGGTAGGCAATACATAAGTGGCTCTCATGATAGTTTCATATGGTAATTTTATTTTCTTTCTAGGAAAGTGTTCCATGCCCTTTTTTAATGGAAATTGAAATATAATATTCCCTTCCTTCATATCAATAATCGCACCAACCGTTCTAAGGAAAGGTCTACCAAGAATAATAGGGCAAGAAGGATTGCAATCTATATCAAGAACAATGAAATCTACGGGCACATAATTCCTATTTGAAACAATGAGAACATCATTAATCCTTCGCATAGGTTTCTTAATAGTGGAATCCGCAAGATGCAAGTTTAGAGAGCAATCATCAAAGTTACGGAAATCTAGTAGACCACACAAAGTCTTGGGAATAGTAGAGACACTAGCACCCAAATCACACAAAGCATAAAACTCATGATCTTTAATTTTAATTTTAATAGTTGGTTCCCACTCATCATAGAGTTTTCTAGGGATAGAAACTTTCAACTCAAGTTTTTCTTCATAAGATTGCATCAAGGCATCAACAATATGTTCGATGAAGGCTTTATTTTGACTATAAGCATGTGGAGAATTTAGCACGGATTGCAACAAGGAAATACAATCAATTAAAGAGCAACTTTCATAATTAAATTCCTTGAAAATCCAATATAGTGGGTTTAACAACATCTAGATTTTTATTTCTTTCAATCCCACTTTCATCAATTTCATCATTACAATCTAAACACTCCGAATTTTTAGAATGCCTTCTAGGTAAAGGAAGATCATATTCAGTTTCATCAAGATTCATATTGCAAAATAAAGATTTAATAGGAGACACATCAATAACTTTTAGATCTTCATCTTGATTTTCATAGGTATTGGAAGAACACGCTTTAATAAAGGCATCTTTGGAAGCACGCATCCTAGTGGTTCTTTCCTTACACTCATCAATTGAAATTCTCATGGCTTTTAGAGACTCATTAATATCATGCTTAGGTGGAATAGATCTAAGTTTCAAAGAATCAACATCAAGAGCAATTCTATCAACGTTCCTAGCCAAATCATCAATCTCAAGCAATTTTTCTTCAATCATAGCATTAAAATTCTTTTGTGAAGAAATAAATTCTTTAATATTATATTCAAAATCACAGGGGATCTTATTATACTTTTCATAAGAGTTATTGTAGGAATTCCCATAATTATTAGAAGGATTACTAGGATATGGCCTAGGATTAAAATTCCCTCTATAAGCGTTGTTACCAAAATTATTCCTACCAACAAAATTCACATCCATAGATTCATTGTTATTCTCAATCAAAGTAGACAAAGGCATATCATTAGGATCAGAAGAAACACTTTTAGTAGCAAATAATTTCATAAGTTCATCCATCTTTCTACTCAACACATTAATTTCTTCTATCGCATGCACTTTTTTATTAGAAGATCTTTCAGTATGCCATTGAGAATAATTAACCATAATATTATCTAGGAGTTTAGTAGCATCTCCTAAAGTGATTTCCATAAAAGTGCCTCCCACGGCCGAATCTAAAAGATTTCTAGAAGCAAAATTCAATCCGGCATAAATTTTTTGTATAATCATCCACAAATTCAAACCATGAGTAGGGCAATTACGTATCATTAATTTCATTCTCTCCCAAGCTTGTGCAACATGTTCATGATCAAGTTGTTTAAAGTTCATAATATCGTTTCTAAGAGAGATGATCTTAGCGGGAGGAAAATATTTAGAGATAAAAGCATCTTTGCACTCGTTCCATGAATCAATACTATTCTTAGGCAAAGACGAAAACCAAGCTTTAGCACGATCTCTAAGAGAAAAAGGAAATAGCTTCAATTTAACGACATCATTATTGACATCTTTTTTCTTTTGCATATCACATAAATCAATGAAGCTATTCAGATGAGTAGCGGCATCTTCACTAGGAAGGCCAGCGAATTGATCTTTCATAACAAGATTCAACAAAGCAGTATTAATTTCACAAGATTCGGCATCGGTAAAATGAGCAATCGGAGTGCTAAGGAAATCATTATTATTGGTATTGGTGAAGTCACACAATTTAGTAATATCTTGAGCCATCGCGACAAACAAGCAATCTAACACACGAGCAAACAAAAAGCAAATGGGCAAAAAGAGGCAAATAGAGAGGGAGGATAGGGAGAGAGGGGGCAAATAAAACGACAGAGATAGGGATTGTGATGGGTACTTGGTATGTTGACTTTTTGCGTAGACTCCCTGGCAACGGCGCCAGAAATCCTTCTTGCTACGTCTTGAGCTTGCGTTGGTTTTCCCCGAAGAGGAAGGGATGATGATTTCCCTCAGTTTTTGAGAACCAAGGTATCAATCCAGTAGGAGCCCACGCTCAAATCCCTCGTACCTGCACAAAGCGATAGCTACTCACAACCAACGCGATTAGGGGTTGTCAAGCCCTTCACGGTCACTTACGAGAGTGAGATCTGATAGATATAATATTTTTGGTATTTTTGGTATAAAGATGCAAAGTAAAAAGTAAAGGCAAAGTAAAAAAGCAAAGCAAGATTAAAGTAATGGAGATTGATATGATGAGAATAGACCCGGGGGCCATAGGTTTCACTAGTGGCTTCTCTCAAGAGCATAAGTATTCTACGGTGGGTGAACAAATTACTGTTGAGCAATTGACAGAATTGAGCATAGTTATGAGAATATCTAGGCATGATCATGTATATAGGCATCACGTCCGTGACCAGTAGATTGAAACGATTCTGCATCTACTACTATTACTCCACTCATCGACCGCTATCCAACATGCATCTAGAGTATTAAGTTAAAAACAGAGTAACGCCTTAAGCAAGATGATATGATGTAGAGAGATAAATTCATGCAATATGAAATAAACCCCATCTTGTTATCCTCGATGGCAATGATACAATACGTGCCTTGCTGCCCCTTCTGTCACTGGGTAAGGACACCGCAAGATCGAACCCAAAGCTAAGCACTTCTCCCATGCCAAGAACTACCAATCTAGTTGGCCAAACCAAACGGATAATTCAAAGAGACTTGCAAAGATAACCAATCATACATAAAAGAATTAAGAGAAGATTCAAATATTATTCATAGATAGACTTGATCATAAACCCACAATTCATCGGTCTCAACAAACACACCGCAAAAAGAAGATTACATCGAATAGATCTCCACAAGAGAGGGGGAGAACTTTGTATTGAGATTCAAAGAGAGAGAAGAAGCCATCTAGCTACTAACTATGGACCCGAAGGTCTGAGGTAAACTACTCACACTTCATCGGAGAGGCTATGATGATGTAGAAGCCCTCCGTGATGATGGCCCTCTTTCGGCGGAGCTCCGGAACAGGCCCCAAGATGGGATCTCGTGGATACAGAAAGTTGCAACGGTGGAATTAGGTTTTTGGCTCCTGTTCTGATCATTTGGGGGTACGTGTGTATATATAGGAGGAAGAAGTACGCCAGAGGAGCAACGAGGGGCCCACGAGGCATGGGGGCACGCCCTAGGGGGGCCCACCCTCGTGACCACCTCTTTTGTTCCTTGGAGCAGGGTCCAAGTCTCCTGGATCACGTTCGGTGAGAAAATCACATTCCCGAAGATTTTATTCCGTTTGGACTCCGTTTGATATTCCGTTTATCCGAAACACTGAAATAGGCAAAAAAAAAACAACAATTCTCGGCTGGGCCTCCGGTTAATAGGTTAGTTCCAAAAATAATATAAAAGTGGAAAATAAAGCCCAATATAGTCCAAAACTGTAGATAATATAGCATGGAGCAATCAAAATTATAGATACGTTGGAGACGTATCATCCCCACTTCCTTCCCGGGCTAGGGTTTCCTCTCCACCCTTTCGTCCGTGGACTCATGTACTATAACGGGCTAGATTTCCATGATGTAGGCCCAAATTCATCCATCAACATCTCGGCGTTCATCGTCATGTGCGAGGCATTCCTCAGCATCCCCCCACTCTGGCCTATGGCTCAAGGTCTTCAACGTGAAGCCGAAGGTGGTATAGGGCCAACACACGGAGTGCGGTGGCGCTATGGTGAGCAAGCTCCCTAACGTCACCTGGCCCAAGGGGACCTTCATAGAGACCGTGAAGGGGTGGCAACAGGAGTGGTTCTATGTTACAGAACCTCGTGATGCCACATGGGTCGCCACTCCTGAGTTCAAAACCGGTCCGCCAATGCGGCTCACATCGTGACTCAAGAAGGCCCTAGATTGGGCGTCATCCAACGAGGTGATGACGCTGCAAAAGCACATTAAGAGCATGGTGGAGATGAACGCTAGCCTTGCTAGCGTAATCCAGGTGATGCTGTTTTGCCGGATTCTCCCGTGCCAACGCCGGACTCTCCATATGTGGGAGTTTGATACAACAAGTCCCCGGACCTTGCAATGGTTCTTCGGCACGGAGCACGAAGATATATGGAAGCTGCTTTTTAAGACACAAAGACGTGGCCGCCAACAACCGAAGACCTCGGCCATGACTACGCTCATCCAACCACTCCAGTATGTTTTTCAGATTTCTAATCATATCTTTGATTTGTGGATGCAAAGAGTAAGTTTAAACCTTCCCCTTGTCCCCCAGGGCTGGACGAAGAAGGCAGAGTGGATCAAGTGTCCAGCTCCCCTACCCAAAGACCCAGCTATTCCTCTTCTGACGAAGATGCTGGTTTTGGCGCCGTACCAGGCACCGGAAAAGAAGGCCAAGAGCAAGGAGGCCCGAAGTGGCCTTTGCCGCAAAGATACTTCAGACATATCATCCGAAGATACCTGAGCTCTCTCTCCTCCCACGATGAAGACGAGGAGTATGTGGAGGAGAACAATTATCCCCTTAAGGGGGGAAAGAAGAAAAGGGGAGCTTCCACAGATCTAGAGGCGAAAGCGTCCAAGAAGGGGAAACTCTCCCTTTCAGACGATTCGGAATCGGACGCTGAAGCCGTCCCCGAATGGAACCCCAGGCCGAAGCCTTCGGCCGAATCGTAAGTATTTAAGGATAATGTATGTATCCAGCTTTATGCCTTGTGATCCTAACACACAGAATCACGTATCGTAGTCCGGCTCGCGATCTCCCCCGGCAATCATCATCTTCTGGGAATTCGCTGGGCCACACATGATGGAGAGCGAGACGCCTCCGCCGGCATCCCCACCCACTACACGGACAACACCGAAGTGTTATCCCGAGGGTCCTTTCCAGGCCATGGAGAGGTGCGGGAAGCCGTCAAGGTGGCGCCAGAGGGTAATACCTATGCTGCCGAAAACATGCGGGAACTGACCCCCATGGAGGCCGGCGATGGGGGCCATGCCCAATTCGGCCCCCAACCGAATATCATTCCGAAGATCGACATGGCTCCAGAATCAGGCGAGCAGCCTCCTTCGAAAGAAGGGGGTGCGTTGACTCCACCGGCGACCTCTGTCTATCCGGAGGCGCCGGACACTCTGATGGAAGCACTTTAGAGCGCCTCCATTGTTGAGGAACATCCTACCCTTATTGGTACGGTGGTTGAAAAGGTTCGGCCCGCTAAAAGTGGAGTGAACGAGGCCTACACTAGCCTTCTGACAGGCTTTGAGGTACATGATGTAATAATTTTAACTATAAAAAGAATGCCTGTGTATAGTCAGTAGCCCCTGAGACTCTGTTCGGCGTTCGTTTAAGAAAGGCCAAACAGAGGATCAAATAGTCTTCACAGGAGATTAACATACACATGTATTTGAACAAACAGGCGTCGAAGTTAGCGGCAGCCGCCCATGCCGATGAAGTTTCTGAACTAAAGCGGCGGCTAGAGCGGGCCGATGAAGAGCTCATCCGCACCAACAAACTATTGGCGGAGAAGCAAGGTATGCGATTCACATTTGACATGATATGGCTTATTGTTGTGCTATCTTGCTGAGTTTTGTAATTATGCTCACAGTTGACGCGTCTGAGGTCGTGACCCTCAAGAACGCGCTGGCCGAGGCCAAGAAGGAGGTTGAGGGGGAACGAGTCGCCCGCCAAAAGCATGAATCACGGGTGGAGGAAGTCCAGCAAGAGCTTCGGGGATGCCATAGGCAAATGTGATTCCTTGGAGTGCAAGATTACAGATCAAGATGCCGAACTTGCTAAGGCCCTCCAAAGCGCGCAGGAGGCCCGGGTTGAAGCCCAAGGCGCCTGCCGGAAGATTCAAGAGGCCAAGAAGATTGTGGCGGGTAAGGCCTTTATTATGCAGAGAAAAATTGTGAGGAGAAGGTACCTGTTACTGACCCAAGTTTGGAGTTCTCCAGGAGCGTTTGCAGATCTGCCCCGGAGTATTGCTGATACTGCAGAGTTCTTCCGAGCCGAAGAGGGGAGCACGATGGAGAAGCTGTTCTGGTCGCAGTAGCTTGCGCTAGATCATCCGGTGCCCCTCAGCGATCAGCTGAAACAGTTGACCGAACTGCATAGGGTGGCCGGATTAGCTATGAGGGATATTATAATCCATCTCTGGCCCGCCGAGCCCATACCCGACAGCTACTTCGGGCTTGTGAAGCGGCTAGTCAGTGCCTGCCATCGGCTGGATGCCATGAAGTGGTCGGTTTGTATCGAAGGTGCCCAGATGGCCTTCGCCCGTGTCAAGGTACAGTGGGCGAAGATGAACGTCGTCAAGCTGGCAACCGAGGGACCGCCCGCAGGCAAGGAGCACCGCACACCGGAGCAATATTTTGATGAAGTCTTGGAAGGTTCCCGCATTGTAGGGTGCTAGTGCTCAAAGGACATTATCTTCGAATGAATGTATTCGTGTTGCCTGAACTTTGTATTATGAAACAGGGCTTATGTATAATATGTTGCTTGTTTTGCCTCAAATCATTTTCCTCCTATGCGGCCATTTATGGTATCTGAGAGTTGGCTAGTCGTTGGCTTCAGCCCCCACGTAGGTAGTACGGGGGTGTTCGGAATAGCACCTGAACACAATTGACCCATCAATTTGGTCCGTGAAGGAGGTGTTAGTGCGGCGAACTAGGCAATCAGACTATGTGGCTTTATCGCTCTCACTCAGCCATAAGACTTTGACAATGAGATTGTAGGCGCAGCCCTTGGTATTATTCGATTATCCAAACTTGGGTGTTGTGGATGCCTGGCCAGGTGGAAACCAGTCCTTCATGTAATGCGAAAAAAACTGCGATAGATTTATACTTAGTCATCGAATAGCTGATCAGCTCTCGCCACATCATGACAGTCAGTTTTCGGCTTTCTCTACTGAGGTGTTTATCCGGATGAGCCGGAAACACAATCGCAGTAGTTCTCCCTTTACTACCATAGCCGAACAAGCGAAATGTAAGGTAGCAACCACAGGAGCCGGGCAACCCAACTATTGACCAAAGACATGATTCGGAGCCGATGCATATAATGCTATATTCGAGATGCCGAATTCTACCTCAAAAGTGTTTGGACTTTATTTTATTTTAAGAAATGTACGTGGCCGAATGGAGCCCCTGGGATTTAAGTCATACCTAGGTGTACATGGTGATCAGACGAAAAAAGAGGGAATACAGATTAGGAAATAAGCCAATACTGAATATGTTGGGCGAAAAAATGTTTCCATTATAGTCTGATTCATACAACAAGATGTATTTTTACAAACGATGTGATAAGCATCAAGGCTATTTTACATGCCGGGCACCGGGGAAAGCTGTGTGTGGGTCCTCAAATGGAAAAGGTGATCTTTAAAGATCCTTTAGATACTCTACCATGCGTCCATGTTGTTTTTCCTCCTTGGTGTATTATCCTTCGAAAGGATCAACGATCGGGTTCACATGAGGGACCTAAAAAAGGGCCCTTGGTAGCGTCGGAAGGTGTTGGAGATTGTAAGGAACCTGGAAAAGAAAAAATAAGAGAAAAAGAAACATGAGGGTCTAGGTTGGGTCGAGCTATATTATGGACTTTGTCTTTACTATGCCTCTGTCTTGGCCCATGGTATCTTTAGTGCGTAGTTATGTACGCGTGGCACATATGCCGCAATTCGGATGGGGCTGAGACGGAGGCCAAATTGCTAATAGAGGTCCGGACGAGCCAGACCGTCGCTCTGCCGAGTAGTCCGGATGCGTTTAACAGTGTCCGGGGGCTTGACTGCCGATGTAGTGTTTGGCTTCATAAGGCCGCCCTGGACCTCCGCTGCAAGGGCCGCGGTGTGCTCCTCAGTACGGAGGGAGCGCTCCGTGTTTCCATTGACTGTTATAACACTGCGTGGTCCGGGCATCTTTAGTTTGAGATATGTGTAATTCAGGATCACATTGAAGTGAGCGAACGCGGTTCGTCCAAGCAATGCATGATAACCACTACGAAAGGGGAGAATGTCGAAGATCAAGTCCCCGCTTCGGAAGTTTTCCGGCGAACCAAAGACAACTTCCGATGTGATTGAGCCCGTGCAACGGGCCTCTACACCAGGTGCTACTCCTTTAAAGGTAGTTTTGGTGGGTTTAATTCTTGACGAATCAATACCCATTTTGCGGACCGTGTCCTGATAGAGCAGGTTAAGGCTATTGCCGCCGTCCATGAGGACCCGCGTAAGGTGGAATCCGTCGATAATTGGGTCGAGTACCAACGGGAACAAGCCTCCGTGACGGATACTAGTCGGATGGTCTCTCCGATCGAAAGTGATCGGACAGGCTGACCCTGGATTGAATTTTGGGGCGACTGGCTCTATCGCATAGACGTCCCTTAGAGCGCGCTTGCGCTCCCGCTTGGGGATGTGAGTAGTGTATATCATATTCACCGTTTTGACCTCGGGGGGGGGGGGGTTTTCTTCTGTCCCCCGGTGTTCGGTGGGTGCGGCGCATCGTCGTCGTCCTCACTGGGCGACCCCTTCTCCTTATATCCGGTGTTTAGCTTACCGACTTGTTTAAAGACCCAACATTTGTTGGTATGGTTGGCAGGCTTGTTGGGGGTGCCGTGAATTTGGCAAGGTCGATCGAGTATTCGGTTCAGGCTAGATGAGCCGTCTTTATTTCTTTTAAATGGCTTCTTCCATTGACCGGATTTGGAGCCACTGAATCCGGCATTAACCGCCGTGTCTTCGGTATTATCATTGTTACTTCGACATTTGTGTTTGTTGCGTCGGGGCCTGCCGCTGCCGTTTCTGGTTTCAAAAGTACCAGGGTCGCTGGTGTCGTTGTTGCTTTGGGCTAACCAGCTATCCTCTCCCACGTAAAAGCGGGTCATGAATGCTGTAAGTGCTGCCATGGACTTTGGCTTCTCTTGGCCGAGGTGTCGGGCGAGCCATTCGTCACGGATGCTGTGTTTAAAGGTCGCTAGGGCTTCGGTGTCCGGACAGTCGATGATTTGGTTCTTTTTAATTAAGAACCTTGTCCAGAATTTTTGGGCTGACTCTACGGGTTGTTGGACTATGTGACTAAGGTCATCGGTGTCCGGAGGCCGTACATAGGTACCTTGGAAGTTGTCTCTAAAGGCATCTTCCAAATCTTCCTAGCTGCCAATAGAAATTTCTGGGAGGCAATTTAACCAGTGTCGAGCTGGTCCCTTAAGCTTTAGGGGGAGGTATTTGATGGCATGTAGATCATCACCGCGGGCCAGGTGAATGTGGAGAAGAAAATCTTCAATCCATACCGCGTGATCTGTTGTACCATCATATGATTCAATGTTCACGGGTTTAAACCCTTCTGGGAACTGGTGCTCCATTACCTCATCAGTGAAGCATAGGGGGTGTACGGTGCCTCTATATCGGGCGGCATCGCGGCGTAATTCGGATGGGGGCCATATGCGGTTTTCGGCCCATGCGAGGTTGTGTCCGTCCCACCAAGTCTGAAGGTCGCCCTCACGCGTTGGAGCGCGCCCCTAGATCTGTAGATTGATCTTGTCAGACCGGCTCTATTGTCCAGGTCCTTGCGTAAGTCGTAGGTATAGCCCGGGGCCGTTACCTCCTTGCCTCGAGGGCGGGGTGGTGCGGGCTAGTGTTCAGCATGAGTAGCCGATCTGTCCCGTCCCCGTGGGGGTCGGTCGGGCCCGTCAGCAGCTTTATGCTTTAGCGGTATGGGCTCAAGGGCCTTGTCATCGAATTGAGGCAGTAGCTTGCGCTTTGGGTAACTCTTAGTTGGGCGCTCGAGGCCGTATTCCTCGGCTACCAGAATGTTAGTCCATTGTCATTGAGTAGATCCTGATCAGCTCGAAGCTGCTTCTGCTTCTTTTTCAGGCTTCTTGCAGTGGCGATTAACCGGCGTTTGAAGCGTTCTTGTTCGAGGGGTTCCTCCGGCACGATGAAATCTTCGTCGCCGAGGCTCACATCCTCTTCAGAGATCGGTAGGTAATTACTGTCCTCCGAGTCTTCATTCCTGATAGGATCGTCTGGATTAACTTGCCCATCCTCCCAAAAATCGGTAGGTAATCGATGTTTTGGAGGTTCTTCAGCAGGCTTGTCCTCAACCGGATTCTTCTTGCCTTCGTCACCATCCTCTTTGGGTGTGTCCACCATGTACACGTTGTATGTGGAGGTGGCCGTCCATTGTCCGGTAAACGGAGGGTTTTGGCCTTGTTCGTCTCCGACGTCTTCGTCCATACCGTCGATGTCTTCGGAGGCGTAGTCCAGCATGTCATTTAGATCCTCAAAAGTGGCTATGAAGTGGGTGGTGGGTGGGCTGTAAAATTCCCCGCTCTCAGCCCCTAGTTTGGGCTGGGCATAATTTGGAAGCAATCCTTCCGTAATGGTGAGTGATCGCATTAAGTCTAGAGCCTCGTTTAAAGGCGAGGGTTGGATAGAGAAGTGAGACTCCATGGGGCTGTCCAGAGTTGGATCCTCCTGGCGGCGCCCTCTTAACACAGACCTCGAGGGTTCGGACTTAGAGTCCGGCGGAGTGTCCGATGCTTGAGTGACAAGGGGAGTTTGGTTTGTCTTTGGGTTAGTCGACGACACCATCCCCTCCGGATCTCTGGTAACAAGTTCCGTAATTGCAGAGGATCCGACAGGCTCTGGACTCCCATCTTAGGACCCGACAGCCTGCTCCGGATCTAAGGCCGGAGCGGTGATCGGGGCCGCGAACCCTTCGAAGATCAAATCCCCTCAGATATCGACGACATAGTTTAGGTTCCCGAAACTTATCTGATGACCAGGGGCGTAGTTGTCGATCTGCTCAAGGTGGCTAATCGAGTTGGCATGCACCGCGAAGCTGCCGAATACGAAAATCTGACCTGGGGAAAATATTTCCCCCGAAACAACATCATTGTGGATGATTGAATGAGCCATCGAATCCTTTGTCGACAGCATAGAGGAACTCTCAATGAAAGCACCAATGTCGCTTTCAAAACCGGCAGATCTCGGGTAGGGTGTCCCAAACTGTGCATCTAAGGATTGAAGATAACAGGAGGCAGGGGACACGATGTTTACCCAGGTTCGGGCCCTCTTGATGGTGGTAAAACCCTACGTCCTGCTTGATTGACTTTGATGAGTATAGGGGTTATGAGAGTTGATCTACAACGAGATCCTAATGGCTAAATTAACCCTAGACGTCTGGCATGTATGATTATGACTGCCTCTATGGATTAAACCCTTTGGTTTATATAGTAATATAGATACGGGAGGGGGCTAGGGTTTGTACAGAGTCGGTTTACAGAGAAAGGAATCTTCATATCCGAATGCCAAGCTTTCCTTCCACGCCAAGGAGAGTCCCCCGCCGCGACGGGGGGGGGGGGGGGGGGCCTTCTATCTTGTACCTTCACGGCCCACCAGTCCAACCCATGTCACATAGCCCGGACGCCCGCGGACCCCCTAATCCAAGACTCCCTCACTAACCCTTCAAACTTCTTATCTAGTTTCCTTACTGCTTTGCAATAACCAATCATAGCTGGACTCCTGATATCCCATTCCTTCATCACTTGATTGACCACCAAGTCTGAGTTTCCGTAGACCATCAGGCGATGGACGCCGAGTGAGAGAGCCATGCGCAACCCATACAAAAGTGCCTCATACTCAGCTTCATTGTTTGAAGAATCGAAGTGAATTTGGAGGACATAGCTGAGCTTGTCTCCTCTAGGGGACACCAGGACTACTCCAGCACTAGAGCCATTCAGCATCTTGGATCCATCAAAGAACATAGTCCAATGTTCTAAGTGAAACTGAGTCGGTTGCTGCTGTTCAATCCACTCAGCAAGGAAATCTGCTATTGCTTGGGACTTGATTGCTTTCTTTGCCTCAAACTTGATATCCAACGGAAGGAGCTCAATCGCCCACTTTGCCACCCGGCCAGTTGCGTCCCTATTGTTCAGAATTTCTGATAACGGAACGTCGCTGACAACTGAAACCGAGTGGTCTGAGAAGTAGTGTGCAACTTTCTTCATGGTCAAGTAAATTCCATAAACAAGCTTCTGATAATGCGCATATCTCTGCTTGGACGGAGTCAAGACTTTATAAATATAGTACACCGGGCATTGAACTTTGTAGGCTTTGCCTTCTTCTTCCCACTCGATTGTAAGCACCGTGCTAACAACTTGTCCAGTGGCCACGATATACAGTAGTAGAGGCTCTTTGCTGACTGGGGCAGTGAGCACCAGCTAGGTGGAAAGCAGGGCTTTGAGATCTACAAACGCTGCTTCGGCTTCAGGAGTCCACTCGAACTTGTCAGACTTCTTCATCAGTCGGAAAAGAGGTAATGCCTTTTCACCGAGACGAGAAATGAATCAACTCAACACGGCCAAACAACCAATAAGCTTCTAAACATCATGCACTCACATAGTGCTTTTCATTCGGAGAATTGCTCCCACCTTTTCTGGGTTTGCGTCGATCCCTCGTTCCGAAACGAGGAAGCCGAGTAACTTTCCACCCGGGACTCCGAACGTGCACTTTGACGGGTTGAGCTTGATATCATATCTCCTTAAGTTGGCAAAGGTTTCAGCGAGGTCAGTCAGCAGGTCGGAACCTTTACGTGACTTGACTACGATGTCATCCATGTATGCTTCCACATTCCGACTGATTTGAGTGAGCAGGCACTTCTGAATCATGCACATGAATGTGGCACCGGCATTCTTGAGGCCAAAAGGCATGGTAACATAGCCAAAACACCCGAATGGGGTGATGAAGGCTGTTTTTATTTCGTCGGGTCCATACAGTCGGATCTGATGGTACCGGAATATGCATCCAAAAATGACAAACGTTCACATCCCGTAGTTGAGTCGACAATCTGGTCGATGTGGGGAAGAGGGAAATGATCTTTCAGGCAGGCCCGATTAATGTGTTTGAAATTGATACACATATGAAGTGAATCATCTTTCTTGGGGACCATGACAACATTGGCGAGCCACTTGGAGTGGTATATCTCGCGGATGAACTCAGCTGCCAGAAGCCGAGCGACCTCCTCACCAATTGCCTTCCTTTTGTCTACGGCGAACTGACGGAGATGCTCTTTGACAAGTTTTGCTTTTGGGTCGACTCGCAAACGGTGCTCAGCCGGTCCCCTGGGTACACCCAGCATGTCAGATGGCTTCCATGTGAAGATGTCCCAGTTCTCATGGAGGAACTGGATGAGCGCTTCTTCCTATTTGCTGTCGAGTATCGTTGAGATGTGGGTCGGAGCAGCATACGGGTCAGTCGAGTGAATATGGACAAGCTTTGTTTCACCTGCCGACTGAAATGCGGACTCTGAAGAAGGCTTCTTAGCTCGCAACAAATCACTCGGATCTGCATTTCTATGTTACTCTTCCATTTCTACTGATGCCATCTGCTCATCGGCAATTTTCGAGCCCTTTTGGAGGCACTCTTTTGCCCTTTGCCGATTCCCTGTGACCGTGATGACGCCCCTAGGGCCAGGCAGCTTCAACTTGAGGTACACATAACATGGTCGAGCCATGAAATGAGCATATGCAG
The DNA here is from genome assembly GCF_003073215.2 of Triticum urartu. Classification (NCBI taxonomy): domain Eukaryota; kingdom Viridiplantae; phylum Streptophyta; class Magnoliopsida; order Poales; family Poaceae; genus Triticum; species Triticum urartu. Next base: position 472,122,649 of record NC_053023.1, read on the forward strand.
TCCTGCCCAGAATAGCATGATAGGCACTGTGAAAATCCACTACCTCAAACGTCAACTGTTCCTTACGGTAATTCTTGTAATCATCGAAAACCACATCAAGAGTGATCTGACCGAGTGAATGCGCTTTCTTTCCTGGGATGACTCCGTGGAATCTCATGTTGCTCTCACTGAGCTTGGACATCGGAATGCCATCCCTCGGAGGGTCTCAGCATACAAAATGTTCAAACCACTGCCACCATCCATCAGAACCTTGGTCAGTCGGGTGCCCCCAACGACTGGGTCAACCACCAATGCTTGCCGCCCAGGGGTAGCAACGTGCGCTGGGTGATCGGACTGGTCGAATGTAATGGGAGTCTTCGACCACTTTAAATATGTCATAGTTGCCAGAGCAACCATGTTCACTTCCCGATTGATAACTTTGAGTCGACTTTTGCTCTCGATGTCAGCAAAAATCACTAGAGTGGCATTGACATTAGGATAACCTTCATCCTCCTCTTTGTCCTCCTCCTTATCAGATTCGTTCTCCTTTTCACTGTACTAACCTTCTCGAAAGCTCTAAATCAGGAGTCGACATTGTCGAGTGGTATGCCTGGGAAAAATTAAGTTACCCACTGCATCTGTTTTGGTGTGTATGTGGCATGGCAAATCAAGAATATAATTTCTGGCTTGATCTTTCACTTTTTTGGGGACCCACGGCCCATTGGGATTCCCCTTGAACTTCCGTTGGTTCACAACTGCAGCTTCAGCAGGACCTGCAGTTTCGGCCTTGCGCTTCTGCTTCCGACTGGAATTTCCTCCTCCGGTGTCTTGGGCGACTGGTTTATTCTTGCCACTGCGGAGTTGGTCTTCCTCTTTGCTGTTAGCGTACCGAGTATCTATTTCCATCATTCGGGCCAGGCTCATGTCTCCTATCCGACCGAACTTTAGGTTAAGCTCTCTGTACCGAACGCCCTCTTTGAAGGTGCAAACTGCTTGGTGCCGCGACACATTTTCCACTATGTGATGAAGGGTAGTCCATCTCTGAATGTAATCTCTCAAGGTCTCATTCGGTTTCTGGATACAATGTTGTAACTCAGTCAGCCCAGCAGGTCGTTTGCAAGTGCCCTCGAACGTTTTGATAAACACTCAGGCCAACTCTTCCCAACTAAAAATACTTCCAGGGGCCAACTGATTCAACCAAGCTTTGGCTGAACCCTCAAGCATTAGGGGGAGGTGCTTCATGGCTACATCATCGTTGCCGCCGCCAATCTGCACTGCCACTCGCTAATCCTCTAGCCAAGTATCAGGTTTCGATCCGCCGGTGAACTTGCACACACCCGTCGCTAACCTGAAGTTAGGCAGGATCTCTGCAACTCGGATGGCTCTGCTAAAACACTCGGGTCCAGAAACATGCACTAGGCTTCCACTCGGGTGGTGAACATCTTGTCCCTCTCATGTACCCTACCCCGGTCGACTCGATTTTGTATGAGAAGAGATCTCGTATCAAACCCAGGTTCCCTTGGGTCGACCGGAGCTCTTTGCTCATCACCATATGGGCGCCTGTCATCATACCATCGGGGTGCGTATGATCCGCCCCTCGGAGGAGGCGTTGGCACTCGACGGCGGTCATCAGGCCGACTCGATGATCGTACAACCCATGGCCCCGATCCAGGTGCTGATCTTGGCGGTGCCCACAATCCTCACGCCACGGAGGCGATCTTGGACTATGAGCCGACTAAACTGAATCTGCAACCATGGATCTGCTATGAATCCTGTTGCGCGACTGAGAAACGGTAGAATTTTTTTCACCCGCTGCTCGGAGCAGCGCACAGATCTGCAGCAAACCTCTACCAGCTTCTGAACGGGATGGTTGAATCGACTCTGCTATACGGGTTGTAGCTGCAAGATTCTGGATCGGTGTACGATATACCTGAGGATCAGCAGGAAAAAATTGTCGATGCCGTCGCTGGATTCTGGGATCTGACAACGGGCGCGCTCGTCGAGCGAATGTTGAAGATTCTCCAGTCGCGCGCGCTCAGCCAAGGTGGCTAGACGCACGGCCTCCAAGGCCCGAGCCTCGGAGGTCTCGCCAATGATAGGGGTGTGGAGCGCCTCCATTGTCACATCCCTAGCTTCTGGTGTTGCCTAGTGTTTGCATCTTGCTTGCATCATGTTTAAATTTCTGAAACTTGAATTGAGGATTGTTGAAACCTCAGAAATCTAATTAAAAGGAGGGAAAGCACCCTTTAAATAGCATTCTGTGAATCCAAAATGCCCTAAATATAGTTTTGTGAATTTTGGCAAGAGTTATATATCAAACCAAAATTCTGGAACATTTTTAAGGAATTATTTGGTCTCTGAATTTAAATCAATAATCTATTTGAATTTGGGGATATATTCATAATATATAATGAATATATTTTCAAATGCTTTGAAATGTTTTATGTACTTTTGGAATAGTTCAGAGAGGTAACATAAAATATCTCAGAGTGTTTTGGCACTGTTTGAAATTATTTTGAATTTGAAAACAGTGGCAAAATAAAATGAAAAGGGAAACAAAACAGAAAAATAAAAAAAGAACAGAAGTACCTGGGTCAACTTACCTGCCGCCTCCTCGGCCCAGCACTGTAGCTGGCCCAGCCCAGCCGTCGCACCGTCTTCAACATCCTACCAGTAGGCAGGAGGGCGTGTGCTCGCCGCGCGCCGGCACGCGCCGGCCACCTCCTGCCTCCCTGCCTGTCTCCCCATCGCCCTGAGCATGCCACGCACTCCCTGTCGACCCTCTCACTCTCCCCCGCGCCTTCTCCCCCTCCTCTGCATCCCTCTCTCCCCCACCGAGTGGAGCTCGTCGCTGCCGCTCGCTGCTGCTGCAGCCACCGCCTCCCCCTCGCTTCTCCGACGTGCCCACGAGCTTCGCCTCGACTTCCTCATCCTCTCCACCAAGCCATGGAGCTACGGACGTGCCACAACGTTGCCAGCATCGCCGTTTCCATCACTGGCCACCGTGAATTCTCGCCGTTGATTCAAGAGCTACCGGACATCCCCGAGCCCGCTAACCATCCCTGCAGCTCCGCGGTGAGCCACTGACTCGATTCCCCCTTGCCCTGTCGTCCCTAGCATCCTGTAGCTACCGTTCCCATGAGCTCCGAAGCTCGCCGCCGTCAGGCCTCATCGCCGTCGTGGACAGAGCTAGCAAAGCTCGCGTCTGAGCTTGTCTTCGTGATCAGCATGCTCCCAGGAGCCGAACGCACACACCCGCTCGTCCTGAGGTGCGCCATAGTGCCTAAACCACTAATGTCGAACGCCGGCCGCCGCCACGAGCTCAACTCCGGCGAGCTCACTCCACCCCAGCTCCTCCCGCATGCCCTACCAGATGCGCGTGAGCCCCAGCTAAACCACGCCGATTTGGTTAACCGTGGGCAAATTCCGAGCCCCTCCGCCGTCTCGGGCTTCGTCGGCGACGAGCCGCGGGTCAACTCCGGCGAGCTCACTCCACCCCAGCTCCTCCCGCATGCCCTACCAGATGCGCACGAGCCCCAGCTAAACCGCGGCTGATTTGGTCAACCGTGGGCAAATTCCGAGCCCCTCCGCCGTCTCGGGCTTCGCCGGCGATGAGCCGCGGCTCAACTCCGGCGAGTTGACCTGGGGGTTTGACCCCGTCTGACCAAGGTTTGACCACCCTGGGAAACTGACGCGTGGGGCCAGCCCTGCTAATTAACCCAGGTTAGTGTTAATTATTTAGTTAGTTAATTAGCCTCTGACATGTGGGCCCAGGCCTTAACTAAACTAGATTAGGTTTAGTTTAATTTTAATTAACCTTGTTAGCTAACTGTGTCACTGACGTGTGGGCCCCACACGTCAGGTTTGACCTGGACCGAGCCGTTGACCTGCTGACGTCACTGTGAGGTCATGCTGACGCAATAATTCCTTTCTGGAATTTAAATAAATCTTAAATGATTTATTATTTTCAGAAATATCCAAAACTTTGAAAAATCATAGAAATTAATCTATAGCTCCAAATGAAATAAATTATATATGAAAAATTATCAGAAAAATTCAAGGAATCCATCTGTACCATTTTCATGCATGTTTGAGCAAGTTAACCTCACTGTTGAGGATGAAACATGACTAGGGCAAATTTCATAATAGGTTTGGAGTTGGAATTGATATAGTTTTGAATTCCACTTCAATTAAAATGACTTTCTATTACATTAGCCCAAATCACAGCATATTGCCATGTCATGATCATGCATCATATTGTTGCATTGCATTGATTGTGCTTTCTCTCTTTTGCCGGTGTTTGTTCCCTCTCGATAGACGTGTTCCGACGATGAGTTCGACGACACTGATGAAGAGCTATAATATCTTCAGAAGTGCCAGGCAAGCAAAACCCCCTTGTTCATTCCAATACAATCCCACTCTCTCGCTCCTGCTCTCTTTCATTACATTAGGACGACAATGTTTCAACTGTTACATGTTGCGGTAGCTGAACCCCTTTCCTCTGCATGACCTGTCATTGCCACAGTAAATAGATGAAACCCACTAGCATGAGTAGGAGTTGTTTGAGCCCTGATGTGCCTACTCATTCATATTTGTTTGTCATGCCTGCTACTGCTTAGGGTTGAGTCAGGTCTGATTCATCGGAGATGAATTGGAATGTGGTGAACATGTCCTACTGTTGAGAGCTAAGTGTGTGAACCCGATTTGGTAAAGGTAGCGGTGAGAGGCCATGTACGAGTACATGGTGGGTTGTCTCATTGCAGCCATCCTTAGGAACTGAGTTCTGTGTTTGTGATCCATGAACAGCTACTACCACACATTGGAATGCTTAAGTGCCCCTCTCGACTTATTAATCAACCTGATCTCTGTCCAGGAGTTGCAACTAGTTTCTGGTGTTTGTAGGTAGTGTTAGTAGTCTACCAAGTGGCACCCGATACAGGTGGGCTTGGGACTAGGGATGGCAATTTTATCCATGGATATGGATACCCATGGGTACCCGACCCGGTTGGGCAAGGGTATGGAGCACATTTCTGCCCATGCGTCCGTGGATATGGATACCCACGAACAGCCGGGTTGGGCATGGTTATAGTTTGTGCTCCATGGATATCCAATAGATACCTGTATGACATGTGGGGCCATATGCCGTGACAGTAGAAAGAGCGAACCAATGGGAAATGGCAGGAAATATGCAACTTGTGCCATGAGCCATATGTTGCAGAATCAACCTATGGTATGTCACACTTAAGGACTCATCATATTACTTGTTGCCTAATTATGGATGTAGATTATGTTGTCATTTGTGAGTGAATGATGATGAGTTAATTTGATCTTTGGAAAGGATTCATGTCGGGTGGTAGGTGCGACATATGCCAACGTGTGGCTTATCATTGTGGGAGCCAGTAAGACGTCGCCGGTGCCTGGAAAAGGGATGAGGCGAAGACATGCACGTCGGCGAATCTTACCCAGCTTCGGGGCTCTCCGTGGAGATAACACCCCTACTGCTGCTGTGCGGGGTCTCCGCGTGATCACTAGATGGACAAGTAGCTACACAATGCTCCTTGAGCTGTTCGATGGGAGGAGGAAGAAGGGCACGGCTAGCCTGCTTCTTCTCCTTGTGTGGTGTCTAAAACTAGCTGGGGGTTCCAACCCTTTGCATGGGTGCCCCGGGGGGTTTATATAGGCCTACCCCCCGGGGGTACAATGGTAATCCGACTGGGCGCGGGGCCCAGCCGTCTGTGACTGCGCTCGCCGGCTTCTGCGCCGACTGCTGGGGCCCGCCGACTGGTGGGTCCCGCCGGCTGCCAGCCCCTTGGTCGACAGGCAGGCCCCACTGTCCAGGACCTGGTCGGCGGCTGGTTACTATCGCTCCATCTTGGTGACGTGGGCTTCGTCATGGTAGGCGTGGCTATAGTGCCGCCGCCCGGCGGGCGATCGCTGTAGCCTCACCGCGTCTTGTCTCCTTAATGGGGCGTCTCCTTCGAGGGAGGCGGCAAGCCGGCTGCGGGGAGCCGGCTCTGTCTTGGGCCGACTGGGGGAGGCGTGGCCGCCTTCGGGTGTCTCTCTGCCCGAAGGGGCCCACCGCCCGTGGGCCGTACTGGCGGCCCATCGTGGATGACATCAGGGTCAACATGGCAACAGTGCCGCGCCGGATGGGTCATGGCCACCCCGTACGGCACACTGTGCCAGGCGTGCTCCGGGATTCGGGGGCGGCAGGCTTTACTGTAGCCACGCCCCGTCACATCGCCGCTAGGTGGATGCAAACTTTGAGGGTACGGTCTCGACCGCTTTATGGGAGCCGGCTCCTTGGAGTCGGCCTTCTTGCGGCCGACTTCTCGAAGTCGGCCCTCCCATGGCTTTCTTCATGAGGGCTAAAGTCGGGCCGCCTTCCGAAAGCCGTCCTGGGTGACAGCCATCAAGGGGAAGGCGGCCCCATGTCTTGGATTCTTGAGAGCCGGACGGGCTCGTAATTTTTTCAGAAGGGCCAGGGGAAGCCGGCTAGGCTACCCATGGCTATTTACTCCGACAGTAGTCCCCGAAGCTGATCGAGCTTCGAGGCGGACAAAGGGATGAGAAGCTTGGTCAGCTTCCTACCCTGAAGAGCCGGCTTTGCTGGTGTATGCCGATTTCGGAGAGCCCTGCGTCTTGCAGGCGGGAAAGTGGTCGACCCGCATGCTGGCCGCGGGCCCTCCCGCGGGCCACGTGGCAGCGAGACCCTGTCGGCGCACGCGCGCGACGGGACGCCGCCGCAGGCCCGGGCCCGCCACTCCTAGGCCTCGGCCCGAACGCTGATCTTCTGCGACCCAGGCGGACCGCTCGCCTTCCCGTGGCGATTTTATTTCACCATTAGGGCGCAATAAACGCGGGACGTGGGGGAGTGGGCACAATCGATCCCCACGTTTCCCCACGCCGTGCCTCCTCGGCTCCGCCACGCGAGCCTATAAGTAGGAGGAGGAGGGGGAGAGACAGAGGTTCGCACGCTCTTTCTTGCTCCGCCCCTTCTCGTCCTCCTTTCTTCCTCTCGTTGCCGCCGCAGCCTCCCGTCTCAGCGCCGCCGTGCCGCCACATCGTCTTGCTCCCATGGCGCTGTCAAGCTCGTGGGATGGCTCCAACGTCCATGAGGACCATGTTGAGTTCCTCCGTCAGACTCGGCGCCTTCCCGACGCCAACCTCGTGTGGGTCCGCCTGGCGCAGGAGACGGAGAAGGGGCGGAGCGGGTCGTCTTCCGCTCGCACTTCCTGCGCAGCTTCGGCCTTCCGGCGAGCGGATTCCTGCGCTCCTTCCTCGAGTTCTACAATCTCCAGACGCATCACCTCACGCCCAACACGGTGATGCTGCTGTCGACCTTCGTTTCTCTCAGCGAAGGTTTCTTGGGGCTGCTCCCCATGCTGGAGCTCTGGGGGGAATTCTTCCAGGGCAAACTTGGCACCGTCATCGCAGGCGTGCCCGCCTCCTGCGGGGCCTTCATTGCCATGAGGAGGTCGGGCAGAAGTCGTTGAAGATCTGGCAGAAGTCGTACTTCTACGTGAAGAACGTCGCCCAGCAAGGAGACCACGTCAACCTGCCGTCTTACGTAGCCGGCCCGCCGGCTGGGAGGCAGCCCTCATGGAGTTTCCGGTCCCGGTCACTGTATCAGGCCGGGAACGCTGCCGTCTCCCGGCTTCGGGTGATGATCCAGTCGGAAGGCCTGAGCGGGGCCGACTTGGTGGCCGCCTTCGTGGAGCGCCGGATATCTCCTCTCCAAAGCCGGCCCCACATGATGTGTCAGATGAGCGGCCGCTTCGACCCAAGTCGGCTGAGCACCAGGGAGATGCCTCATGCGGAGGTGTCGTACATGGTAAATTATATCTCCAATTGCAAGCTCGCCGAGGACTGGCGATATGGCAAGGTGCCGTATTCTCGCGCCAACCCTCCGCCTGTGGTAAGCTTTCCTCTCTTTCTTCTTTCTGTTGGTAGCCGGCTTTATGATGGCCGACTTCTGATTGGTCGGTTCTTCTTAGCAGAACCCCCTTCTTCCGCCGACGACCGGGGCAGCAGGGATAGAGTGCGAGTACGTCCCCGATCGCACGGTGGACGACGTCGATGACCCGGATTTGGGGGCGGCCGCCATGGAAGACGCCGTCGTGGGGGACGACACCGAGCCCGGAGGCACAAGGCTCACCGCCAGCTTCGAGGACTGGCCGGATGACGCTGAAGCCGAAGTCGCTCCGCGTCGCCAGCCGGCGGCCGACCATCAGGGCGCGGGCTTGTCCACCGTGCCGGCTGCCAGCGGCGGCGCACAGAAGCGCCGGGCCGCGTCAATCCTCTTTGGCAGTCAGCCGAAGAAGTCCAAAGCCTCCACCACGGCGACCAAACGAGATGAGGTGGCCGCGAAAGCGGCCTGCTTCTGCAAGGCGGTGAAGCAGCCTCAGGTGGTCTCAGCGTAAGTCGTTGATTGCCTAGTCGCATGCTTTTCATCGTTCTCTCTTGTTCTAACATTCTTCCCCGCTCGCTGGACAGGGCGCCACTTTCCCTTGAGCGGGGTCCGGGTGGCTCCGTAGTTGGGCCGACTGGAGGGTCTTCGGGCTCCCGCCGCGTGGACCCCCGCGCCGACCTCAGGGAGGCCACGGAGCGGAATGCCTGTGAGGCGCGGGAGGAGCGTGAGGCGGCGGAGAAAGCGGCCGCCCAGGCAGCGAGGGAGCAGGCCGACGTGGCAGCCAAGGCCCAGGCGGAGGCGGCGACCGCGGAAACGGGGGCGAAGGGTTCGCGTAACCAGCCCCCGCTGCTCGCCATTCCCCTGACACCCCATTGCCCCTGGCGGAGGAAATCATCCAAGACCCGCCGCTGATGGAGAGGACGGAGGACCTCGTGGACTTCGCGGGGAGAGCGTTGCCGCCGGCGCCAACCGGAGCGGGCCAAGGCGGCCAATCGTCAGTGGCGCCAGAGGAGCCGGCCGGGGGTGAGCCGGAGGACGGAGCCGGCTTCGTGGTGCGGCCGGTGACGCGTCGGCGCGCAGGGGGAGGCGCCGCTCCGCCGGAGTCGCGCCGAGTTGCGGGCGCCGGTCAGTCGGCGGAGGCTCTGGAGGCGGCCAGCACCGCCGCGTCCGACTGGACTCCCAGCGGGGGGACTGGCGAGCTGAATGTGGTGGCTCAAGAGGTCCGGAGCCGGCTTCAAGCTTAGGCTGCCCTGCTGCAGCAGTACACCCAGGAGTTCCTGTCGACGCGGGCCGCCATCCGGGTGAGTCTTTCATTCTTGGCCGCTTTGGTCTCTTGATTTCTTCCGTGGGGGCGCGTCAGCGCACCCACTGGGTGTAGTCCCCGAGATTCAGGCCGACTGCTGAGCAGTCGAGTCGGATCTTTCTTGATGACTACCTTATTTTTGCTTCCTGTCTGAACTTCCAGGAATATCATAACTCCCGTGCTGCCGCCTTCAACTCCCAGGCTCAGGAGTTGGGTCGGAAGACTGACGACCTGGTCAACAGCCGAAGTAAGTGCTTGATCTTGTCTATCTCCTGTGGGGGCGCTTCAGTGCACCCACTGGGTGTAGTCCCCGAGATTTGGGCCGACTGCTGAGCAGTCGGGTCGGATCTTCCTGGATGACTTTTTCCTTATTGGTTTTTTCTTCTTTCGTGCTTTCATGGGCCAACGCCGACTTGAGGAGGGAGCTCAGCGTAGCGCAGGCCGCCCTTCGTACCAAGGATGCTGAGTACGCTGCCTTGGTCTAGGAGCGTGACCGCCTGGCCAAGAAGCTGGCTGACCAGGAGGAGAGCCACAAGGCGGCCCTGCAGAAAGCGCAGGATGGCAGGCGGCCCTGAAGGCAGAGTTTGAGACCGAGGTGGCAAGCTGGGCTGAGACCCGGCGAGCGCTGGATGAAGGCTTCGGCCGCATCGAGGACTTGATCGACGGTAAGCCATCTTCCTCTCTCCTCTCCTGCCCCTTGCCGTCTCGTTTTTGGCTTGACTTGTACTGCTGCCTATTTTCTTGTGCGTACTACTTTCCCGGCTACTCTGCCTTCGCCGCCCAAACCATCGAGGCCCATCGCGAGGCGCGCCGTCAGGCGGGGGCCAACATCACGCCGGACGCGAATCGGACGCTTGAGGAGCAGCTCTTGGCTGTCCAGGCGCGGCTGCAGCCGGCTCATCGGATGCTTCGCTGGCTCCAACGTGCCGGGGCGCAGGTGTTGGCCGCCCTCTGGCCCGGCGAGACGATCCCCCGCACCCCAAGCCAGACTGCCGACTGGCTGGAGGTCGCAGTCGGTCACTTCGAAGCTTGGAAGGCGTCGGCGGCCCGTCTTGGAGCCGGGCGGGCGTTGGAGTTCGTTCGAGCTTGGTACCCAGGGCTGAACCTGGACCAGCTGCGCACTTGGCGGATGGAGGCCGACGCGGAGCTGGAGGAGGTGCGGCCGGCTATCGCCCAGCGTGCTTCGATGATCGCCGAGTGCATCGACATCAGCGTTTTTGCACCTGAAATCGATGATGACGGCGTTGCCCAGCCGGAGGAGTGGTTCGGGCTGAACCCGGCGGTGGGCGAGGACTCGGCAGAGGAGATCGCCTCCAGCGACGAGGGCGAGGATGACGAAGAAGAGGACGGTGAAGACGTCGAGCCGGCTGGTGGAACAACCGGCCGGCCTCAGGCTGACCGTGCCTCCAGCAATGAGGCGCATGGAAGCGCGCCCTCTGCGGGAGGCGGTGATCAAGCCGAGGTTCGCCAGCCGGCCACTCCTTCAGCCGGCACAACCGTCTCCGCCGACCAGCCCGGCTCGTGGTCGCTCCGCCAGCTTGACCTGCCGTCCTTATTTTTCCTGCTTGTTGCCTTTTGAACAATCTTTATTAAGCTTTTGCAGTTCCACCCACTGGGGGTGTATCCAAACTATGTTGAATGCTGGCCTCTTGGAGGTCTTTTATGTAAATATTATTATGTGCATGTTTGGTTTCCATTCGCGTATGCTTTTTATCCTTAGGCTTTTTCCTTTGCCGCCTTCCCTCTTTGGGGAGGCAAGTACTCGAGCTTTCTTGGATTGAAGTGAAGCGAATGGAAACCGGCCGGCCGGCTACTCTGGTAGTCGGTCGGTGGTAGGCGGCGAACCGGCTTTCATTATATTAGTCCGTTGGTCCCTGGCCATTTTTCGTGTGGGCATCCTTTCCTGCTTTTGACTCTTGCCAGCCGGACAGCCGGTTCTTCGAACTGCGACTTTGGCAAGAGCTGAGCTTGGGTGTCGGCACACTACTTGTCTGACCGCGGGTAGGGCTTCTAATATAACTCCAGTCGGCCAGTCCCCGGGCCGACTAGTCGAACCCGGTGCCGGACGGAACAAGTAAATGAAATGACAAGGTCATAAGCATGATACTTTTCATTTATAGATAAAAGATGGCAGTCCCCGAGCCCTCCTCGGGGAGGCTATTGTCTCGTACTTCGTACAAAAGTTAGCGTGATACATACTGCATTTCAACTGTAAAATCTTCGAAGCAGGTTGGCGTTCCATGGTCGTTCCGACTCCTTGCCGGAGTCATCTCTTTTTCATGCCTTCGGCTTCTGCGCGTCGATCAGGTAGTAGGAGTCGTTGCCTAAGGCTCTGCTGATGACGAAGGGGCCCTCCCAAGGGGCCGAGAGCTTGTGCTGGCCGGCTGTTCGCTGGATCAGCCGGAGCACAAGATCGCCCTCTTGGAAAGATCTTGGCCTGACTTTCCGACTGTGGTAGCGGCGCAAACCCTGCTGGTAGATGGTAGACCGGCTGAGGGCTAACAGCCGGCCTTCTTCCAGCAGGTCGACGCCGTCTTCTCATGCTTCCTTGGCCTCCGCCTCCGTGTACATGGTTACTCGAGGCGAGTCGAACTAGATGTCAGTTGGGATGACCGCCTCGGCACCATACACAAGGAAGAAAGGGGTGAAGCCGGTTGACTTGTTTGGTGTAGTGCGCAGACTCCACAGGACAGCCGGCAGCTCATCGAGCCAACAGCCGGCTGAACGCTCCAGTGGTACGACCAGTCGGGGCTTGATGCCGGAGAGGATGAGGCCGTTGGCTCGCTTGACCTGGCCGTTTGACTGCGGGTGGGCGACGGACGTTAAGTCCAGCCGGATACCTTGGGCTGCGCAGAAACATGCCAAGGCTCCTTTGGCAAATTTCGTGTCATGTCGGTGATGATGCTGTGTGGCACACCGTACCGAGTTGTTATGTCTGCGATGAATGTCACAGCAGTCGGCCCATTCAGCTTCTTGATCGGCTTTGCCTCAATCCACTTGGTGAATTTGTCCACGGCGACGAGCAAATGCGTCATGCCGCCGCGCGCCATCTTGAATGGGCCCACCATGTCCAGTCCCCAAACGGCGAAGGGCCAGGTGAGGGGAATGGTCTTGAGTGTCGAAGCCGGCATGTGTTGCTTGGAGCTGAAGAGTTGGCACCCTTTGCAATATTTAACTAATTCTTTGGCGTCATCCAAAGCAGTCGGCCAGAAGAAACCATGGCGGAAAGCTTTGGCGACGAGTGATCTTGAAGCCGCATGGTGCCCGCATTCTCCTTGGTGAATGTCTCCGAGGATTGCAATGCCCTTCTCTTGCTCGACGCACCGTTGGAGGACTCCGGTGACACTGCGCTTGACGAGCTCTCTGTTGACGATTGTGTATGCTCCGGCTCGACGTTGGACTTGTCTTGCCTCTGTTTCGTCAGCCGACAGATCTTGGTTTACTAGGAAGTTGAGTATGGACTGAGCCGATGACGGAGCCACGACTTCTCCTACTGCCAATGTGGCTATTGCCACTAGGGTGGGCGGGCGGGGTGGTGAAATGCTGGAGTCGGCCGCCGGCTATTGTGTTGGTGCAGTCCCCGGGCCGGCTACTGCAGTCCCCGAGCCGGTTGCCGAAGTCCCCGGGCCGACTACTGAAGTCCCGGGGTCGCCTGCTTGGATCTTCGAGCCGGACCCGGCCGCGTCGGGGTCAGGTGGCACGAAGATGGAATCGGACTCTGGAGACGGCTTGATGGACGGCTTGAGGAGCCGTTCTAGAGCGACGCCGGTTGGTATTGCTTGCCGAGTGGAGCCTATTCAAGCCAGGGCATCGGCTGGCTCGTTGTCGGCTCGCGGTACGTGGAGGAACTCGCATCCTTCAAAGTATCCGCTGAGTTGTTGGACCAGGAAGCGGTAGCTTGCCATATTTGCGTCCTTGGCATCCCAGTCGCCAGATGATTGCTGAACCACCAAGTCTGAGTCGCCATGATATAGGATCCGACGGATGCCGAGTTCCTTGGCAAGCCGGAGCCCATGTATGAGTGCCTCGTACTCGGCTACATTGTTGGAGGCGGCAAAGTGGATCTGCAGCGTGTATCTGAGCTTGTCGCCTTTGGGAGAGGTAAGGACGACGCCGGCTCCCAAGCCGGCGCGCATCTCGGACCCGTCAAAGTGCATGCGCCAATGGGTGGAGTCGGGAGCCGGCGGCAGGTACTGGGTCTCGGCCCAGTCGACGAGGAAGTCGGCCAGTGCTTGGGACTTGATGGCGGTGCAGGGCTGGTAGAAGATGGTGTAGGGGGCCAGCTCGATGGCCCATTTCGCCACCCGGCCGGATGCGTCCCGGCTGCCTATGATCTCGGCCAGCGGGGCGGTGCATACGACCGTGACGGGATGCTCTTGAAAGTAGGGCTTCAGCTTCTTGGCGGTGAAGTACACGCCGTAACACATCTTCTGGTAGTGCGGGTAGTTCTGCTTTGAAGCAGACAGCACCTCGCTCAAATAATACACCGGCCTCTGGACTGGCTGGGCTCGGCCTTCTTCTAGGCGTTGGACTACGATGACGGTGCTGACCACCTGGCTGGTTGCGGCAATGTAAAGGAGCATGGGCTCTTTCTCAGTCGGCGCCGCTAGGACAGGCGGCTTGGCCAGCATCTTCTTCAGCTCGTGAAAAGCTTGGTCGGCCTGGTCGTTCCACTCGAAGTGAGTGCTCTTCTTCATGAGGCGGTAGAGGGGGAGAGCTTTCTCTCCGAGCTGGCTGATGAAGCGGTTCAAGGAGGCCAAGCATCCGGTGAACTTTTGGATGTCTCGAAGCTTGGTGGGGATCGCCATTCTCTCGATGGCCTTGATCTTCACCGGGTTGCATTCGATGCCGCGTTCGGAGACCAGGAAGCCTAGGAGCTGGCCGGCTGGCACTCCGAACACGCATTTCTCGGGGTTGAGCTTGATTTGGAACCGGCGTAGGTTCTCAAACGTTTCTTTGAGGTCTTCCAGCAGGGTGTCGCGCTTCTCCGTCTTCACCACAATGTCGTCCATGTAGACGTGAGCGTTTCTGCTGAGTTGCTTGAGGAGGCACTTCTGCATGCAACGCTGAAAAGTGGCACCGGCATTTCTCAAGCCGAATGTCATAGTCAGGTAGCAGAAGGCTCCAAATGGCGTGATGAAGGCGGTCTTCAGGCGGTCGTCCGGATCTAGCCTTATCTGGTGATATCCTGAGTAAGCATCCAAGAAACTCAACAGCTCGCATCCGGCCGTGGAGTCTATCACTTGGTCAATCCTCGGCAGGGCAAAGGGATCTTTAGGGCAGGCCTTGTTGAGGCTGGTGTAGTCTATACACATGCGCCACATGTTGTTCTTCTTCAACACGAGGACCGGGTTGGCAAGCCACTCTGGAAAGAAAACTTCCATAATGAAGCTGGCTGCCAAAAGCCGGGCTATCTCCTCCCCTACAATCCTTCTGTTTTCCTCTGATAGTCGGCGGAGGGGCTGCTTGACTGGTTCCGCGTCCTTTCGGACATTTAGTTTGTGCTCGGCGAATTCCTTCGGAACACCCGGCATGTCCTTGGGGGACCATGCGAAGATGTCCCGATTCTCACGGAGGAAATCGGCGAGCTCGCCTTCCTATTTGCTGTTCAGGCTTGCCCCGATGACGGCAAACCTCTCGGGGTGCTCGGGGTCAAGGGGTATCTTCTTCGTCTCCTTGGCCGGCTGGAAAGATCCTTGAGCATCATGCTCCTTGGGATCGGGGGACACGGCCGACTGCTTGCCGGCTATGGCCACGACTCGGTCCAGCATCTTCTTTTCTTCGGCAATCACAAGGGACTCGGCCAGCCGGCTGCTCGCTGCAGCGCACTCGGAGGACTTCTTGTAATCGCCGGCTACGGTGATGACGCCTTTGGTGCTTGGTATCTTCATCTTGAGGTATGCATAGTGGGGAACTGCCATGAATTTGGCCAAGGCAGGTCGGCCAAGCAATGCATGGTAAGGGCTCTCCAGGTCCACCACTTCAAACCAGATCGCTTCCCGGCGGAAATGCTCCTTGTCCCCAAAAAGTACATCAATCTTGATCTTGCCAATGGGGGCGCAGGACAGGCCGGGTACGATGCCATGGAACACTGTCCGAGTAGGCATGAGCTACTTCGTCTTGACATTTAGCTTCTCCAGGGTGTCACGGTACAGGATGTTGATGCTGCTCCCGCCGTCTATCAGCACGCGGGAGAAGCGGGCAGTGCGTTTGTCCGTCGCGAGGGTGGCTTCCAGGACCAACGCATAAGAGCCGGGAGACGGCATCACCTCTGGATGGTCGGCCCGGCTCCAGCTGATGTGTTTTTCTGACCAATGCATGTGACCGGCGGGGTTGGCAGCAACCACGCTGACTTCCTGGTGCTCTCGGCGTTTGCTGCGCCGGTCTTTGGGCTGGCTCGTAAAGACAATGTAGGCTGCTTGCTCGTTGGGGAATTCGTCATGCACGGCTCCGGCTGCGGGCCAAGCGGCCGGAGGAGGCGGAGGCGGAGGCGGCGGGCCGGCAGGCGGAGGCGGCGCGAGCCCCTCGCCTTTGAGATTCGGGTGAGCCAATGGCACTTCCGGGTTGTGTGGTTGGACGGCTTCGCGCCGCTATGGAATTTGCACGGGGCATCGAGAGTTTGCTCGTAGGAGAAGGCCGACTGCCAAGCCTGCCGGCCGCCCTTGGGTTTCTTGGGCGCGGGCCGCCCTTCAGGCGGCGCGTCTTCGACCGTGGCCACCTGCCGACTGGCGGGAGGCGGCGCAGGGCCCTTGCGCTTGTGGTCGTTCGGGTGTGGGCGTCGGCCGGAATCCCCTGCCGGCGTCTTGGGCGTCGGGTTGAGTACTTTCCCGGACGTGTCTACCTGGATCTCGGTCTTCATCGAAGAGTCGGTGGTGGCATATTTGTCTGCTATGTCCAGAAGCTCGTCGAGGGTAGTCGGCTCGTCGCAGAGGAGCTTGTGCTTGAGGAGGGTACCTTCTCGGCACCCGGCAGTGAAGTATTCGATGGCTTGCACCTCGTGCACCCCCTCGCAAGAATTGCGGAGCTCGGCCCAATGCGTGAGGTAGTCGCGAGTGGACTCGGCTGGGCCCTGTACGCACAGGGAGAGCTGCCTGGGCTTGGGGGCCCGCTTGTAGGTGCTGGTGAAGTTGCAGATGAAAGCTTCGGTGAAATCTAGCCAGCTGTTGATGCTGAGAGGCTTGAGGCTATTGAGCCAGGTCCGCGTCGTGCCTTGCAGCATGAGGGGCACGTACTTCACGGCAACGCGCCGATTGCCGTTGGCTATGCTGACCGTCGTGGAGTAGTCGATCAACCAATTTCCGGCTTCACGGAGCCGTTGTACTTGGGCGTGTCTCTTGGGAGCGAGAACCCTTTGGGGAAAGGCTCGTCGCGGATGCGGGGGCCGAAACAAGGCGGGATGACATCGTCTTCTTCTTCCAGCGCCAGGGATCGCGCCAGGCGGTCGATCCGATGGCGGGCGTCATTCTCGCCGACTCCTTCGCGGCGACCTAGTCGGCCGCTGAGAGTCGGGTGCGCCACTGGCGGCGGGGTGGGATATCTCTCTCCACGGAGTCGAGGCGGAGGCGGGTTGCCCCGCCATTCCATGGCTCGGGGGTGGCCGTCCGCGTCTCGCTTGATGGAGATTCGGGTCCGGCTTCGGCTGGCCGCCGACTCTTTCTCGCGCCGCGCGCAGGCGTTGCTCGTAGTCGGTGTCCAGGACGTCGCGCCATGATCTCGGCGTGGGGGAGGGCTTCCCGTGCGGGCATCGGCTTCGTGCCGCTGCGCGGCTGCATCGATCAGCTGCTGGATGCGTCGGGTCATGTGGGGGAGTTCTTCAGCCCCCAGTCCGTCTAGCTCGTCTACGGCCGCCTGGGCGGCGCGCAGGTTCTCGAGCGGAGTGGCGTAGACTAGGCGGTCGACTCCTAACGTGTCGGCCATGACGGCGCCGCGTTGCTTGACAATGCCGGCCCGGCTTGGCCCGCCCGGGGCCGGCGTGCCGAAGGTGGCGCGGTCAGCTTCACGCTGGTAGGCCTCAGTGAGGCGTCTCACGGAAGCCAGCCTCCGGCCCTCTGCGAGGAGGGCGAGGCGGCGCGCTTCTAGTGCTTCGTCGTCGGCATCAGCCGGGAGGGGGGTGGACAAGTCGTGGGCCGCCGCGTGCGGGGCGTCGTGGGCGCTCTCGTCGGCCGGGCCGTCGTGGCCGATGACCATCACTTCGGTGGTGACAGTATCGCGGCTGTCGGTCCGAGGAAACGGGTCGTTGTAGATTGCGACGTTGGTGGGGAAGGCGTCAAAGGAGGCCGTGTGGAGTCGACAGGCATTGGGTCGGTGGAGCCAACCGACTCCAGATCCACAGCGGGCTCGCTGGAGACATGGAGCTGGCCGAGGAGGTTGGCGAGGTGGTCGGTGCCCGCATCGGAGGCGAGCTCGTCGGAGATGAGGGTTTCGTCGAGGAGATTAGTGAGGCCGCTCGCCGCGCAGATGCTGGTGACGCCTTGCAGCGCGTCGTGGCAAGCACCATCGGGCGTGCCGGGCTGGCTACGCTCACTGGGGAGGAAGAGGGTTCCTGTCCAGAACAGGTCTCCGGACGACGGTGCACCTGGCCCCACGGTGGGCGCCAAATGTCGGGTGGTAGGTGCGACATATGCCAACGGGTGGCTTATCATTGTGGGAGCCAGTAAGACGTCGCCGGTGCCTGGAAACGGGATGAGGCGAAGACATGCACGCCGGCGAATCTTACCCAGCTTCGGGGCTCTCCGTGGAGATAACACCCCTACTGCTGCTCTGCGGGGTCTCCGCATGATCACTAGATGGACAAGTAGCTACACAATGCTCCTTGAGCTGTTCGGTGGGAGGAGGAAGAAGGGCACGGCTAGCCTGCTTCTTCTCCTTGTGTGGTGTCCAAAACTAGCTGGGGGTTGCAACCCTTTGCATGGGTGCCCCGGGGGGTTTATATAGGCCTACCCCCCGGGGGTACAATGGTAATCTGACTGGGCGCGGGGCCCAGCCGTCTGTGACTGTGCTCGCCGGCTTCTGCGCCGGCTACTGGGGCCCGCCGACTGGGGGGGTCCCGCCGGCTGCCGGCCCCTAGGTCGACAGGCAGGCCCCACTGTCCAGGACCTGGTCGGCGGCTGGTTACTGTCGCTCCACCTTGGTGACATGGGCTTCGTCGTGGTAGGCGTGGCTATAGTGCCACCGCCCGTGGGCCGTACTGGCGGCCCATCATGGATGACATCAGGGTCAACATGGCAACAGTGTCGCGCCGGACGGGTCATGGCCACCCCGTACGGCGCACTGTGCCAGGCGTGCTCCGGGATTCGGGGGCGGCAGGCTTTACTGTAGCCATGCCCCGTCACATCGCCGCTAGGTGGATGCAAACTTTGAGGGTACGGTCTCGACCGCTTTATGGGAGCCGGCTTCTTGGAGTCGGCCTTCTTGCGGCCGGCTTCTCGAAGTCGGCCCTCCCTTGGCATTCTTCATGAGGGCTAAAGTCGGGCCGCCTTCCGAAAGCCGGCCTGGGTGACAGCCAGCAAGGGGAAGGCGGCCCCATGTCTTGGATTCTTGAGAGCCGGACGGGCTCGTAATTTTTTCAGAAGGGCCAGGTGAAGCCGGCTAGGCTACCCATGGCTATTTACTCCGACAATTCATGCTGACTTTTCTATGCCCATGGAGCTCCATGGGTATGTGGGTATCTAGCGGGTTTGGGCATGGGCACAAGTTGTGCCCATGGATAATTTGGTGGATGGGTAGAGGGTAGGAAGATGGGTCATGGGTTGGATTTGGACCAGCTCCACCCGCCCCAAACCTGACCCATTGCCATCCCTACTTGGGACAGACTAGGCACCGTGGCCCGGTGTACCAAGTGGCACCCGTATGGTGGGCTTGGGAACCCTGTACACATCGTTTGGGGCCGTGAGCGACACCCCGGCCGGATCTCCTTGCGGATGGAACCCGAATAGGCGATAAACCTGGACTAGAGACTTGTTGGTTAGTCAGGTTGTGGCCGACTCCCTCGCCAGGCTTCCGCTTGAAGGTTGCCGAGATACACGACGTGTACATGGTAGTAAGTGGCGAGAGTGTGTGTGAAGAAGTACACCCCTGCAGGGTTATCATTATCTATTCGAATAGCCGGATTCCTCGGATATGGAAACTTGGACCCCTTGCATAGTTCATAGACAAGTGAAAGCGGATACTCTAAAATGCGCAAGATAATCATGAGTGCTATGGATGGCGTTCTCGTAGGGAGACGGGAGCGGATCCATAGTGGTGTATTGATATGGTGAATATGTGGACTCGTGTGCGCCACCTCAAAGAGTTACTTGCAGTCGTAGTTCAGGATAGCCACCGAGTCCAAGCTGGCTTGCTGCAGTTAAACTCCACCATCCCTTCATTGATAATGATGCATATGTAGTTAGCTCTGATGTAAGTCTTGCTGAGTACATTTGTACTCACGTTTGCTTAATTTATGTTTTTGCAGAGAGACGTCAATCTCGCTAGTAGTTCCATGTGGACTTCGACGTTTAGCTTGTTACCTCAGCTACGATCTTGTACCTTGGGAGGGTCTTGTAGATAGTCAGGCTTCTGAGCCTTCTTCATTTGTAGTTGTCTGTACTCAGACAAGTTAAGCTTCCGCATGTGCTTGTTGCTTGTATGCTCTGAATGTTGGGTCATGAGACCCATGTTTGTAATATCTCGCTCCTCGGAGTGTAATGAATAAATACTTTGAGTCGTAGAGTCTTGTGGTGATGCCATGTTGTATTGCACATATTGAGCATATTGTGTGTATGATTGAAATGCTTGGTATGTGTGGGATCCGACAACCTAGTTGTTTATCCTTGGTAGCCTCTCTTATGGGGAAATGTAGTCTTGTGCTTCCATGAGCCATAGTAGTCCGCTACAACCCGGTTCACCGGAGTCCTGCTAGCCAGCACTACTGCTCCGGAACACTTGACTGGCCGGCATGTGATTCACTTCGTTCTTGTGTCTGTCCCTTCAGGGAAATGTCACACGGTGACATCTGGAGTCCTGCCTAGCCTGCTACAGCCCGGGTTCCCGGAGTCCTGTTAGCCCAGTGCTACAGCCCGGATTCGCACGCTGCTGACTGACATGCTCGATGTTGATTCATGTATGCCTATTCCCGTAAGTTAGTGCCACTTTGAGTTAACGACTAGTCATGTTGCCCCGGATTCTCTGTCATATGGATGCTAGCGACACTATCATATACGTGAGCCAAAAGGCGCAAACGGTCCCGGGCCATGGTAAGGCGACACCGTGGAAATACCATGCATGAGGCCACAAAGTGATATGAGGTGTTACAGGCTAGATTGGTGTGACTTAGAATCGGGGTCCCGCCAGCTTTGGTATCAGAGCCTGACTGCCTGTAGGATTACCAAGCCAAACCGGTCGAAATTGAGTCTAGAAATGCTTTAGTTATGTAAGGGAATTGATTGTGGAAGGGTTCGTAAGGCTCTTTTTACTCCTTATCCTCATGACCTTCTGATCTGAGTCATCTTATCTTTTCTACAGGGTTAAGAACTAGGCTTCTCTTCTATCTCTCAGGATGACATGTTACTAAACCGTAGTTGCCTAGGATCGTTGAGTTCAAGCCTCATTTCAGTCCCTACTACCTCCATATGTTCATAGCTGGCCTGAGAACCTTGATATTGTGATATTGAGTGGTTATGCCACCATTTTGCAGGATGTCTCAAATCTTTTTGAGCATTTACAGCCGTTATGCTGTTCGAGTCATCCCAGGTTTCTAAACAATCTGATGCACTTGCAATCATTCCTCCATGTTACTGATGTCCATTTGGGACAGATTAATCACACTAACCAGTGTGTTGAGGTATTCCATTGCCTCGATATATATGTTGGAGCTATTATTATGACCCTAGGTGTCCTAGAGAACCACCAAGTAATCTAGCAATGCTTTGTGTCCCAAGTGTGATGATTCTGGCCATCATTCTCGAAAGCATCCCGCGATGCTACTTAGTAGTAGGTATTCTACTCTTGGGTTCCTGACCCAAGATTCACTCCACTTACTTCATGTTGATAGTGTTTGCTCATTCCTTTAGGTTATTATTAACCTTTGCATTAGTCCTCGAGGTCTGTGGTATTTCCTTCTTCCAAATACTATGAACCACTTATGGCAGAAGTTTGTTGGATCAAAAGATCACAATCAGAGTACTCTCGAGGAGTTCTCCATTCATAATTGTGACTCTGCCAGTCCTACCTCTCAGCATGGGTTATCCAGAAGAAATATGTTGAACTTGTTCGACATACTAACCTATGCATCCACAACTCAGAAAGATATATGTTCCTTTGAGTTGTCCATCTGTAGTTGTATTCTGATCCTTGTCTATCAGTTGATAGCCAAGTTTATGTCGTGCATTCGTGTTATCGATGCCTATTATTCTTGTGGTCCATCGAGCCATCCTATTCCGGAATGACTAGGAGAAACAAACTCCAGCACCTCATCCATTTCTTGGACTGGTCAAAGTAGTTGTATTCCGCAGATCAAAATGCCAATCCAGCTTTTGTTCTGTTCTACCTCGGAGTATTACCCCCTTTATGTCAGGATTGTCATAGGAATTGCAGCATCTCTCATGAATTTTTGACGTAGTGATACTCTCTCCATCATTATTCATTTCTCGGTTTCCGTGTTGTTGCAACCGGAATGTCGACAAGTGAATCGTGATGTGTGAAATCAATACTCCTAGTAACCCCGTTGCTTGGTAGTTAAAGGACAATAACTTCATTCTTAGCATGTTGGTTATTGAATCGTCGTTCTAAGGTAGATTGTGCTACCTAATCATTGTTTCTGGTGCACTCTTCGACCAATGTGTTAGGAGTGTGTCAATCCATCACTCTCTTGATCACATTGTCTTGCCCTGAAAAGCAAGATTGTTCTCGAGCTTAGTAACATATCGGTGGTTCGTGATGTTCCGAATATCTTCTTGGAAGTATTACCAGGTTGTCACCTGCCCGCTATGTTGAGTTCGTGATCATGTTAGTTTTCCTCCAAACTGTCCTTTCTCCAAGATTCTGTGTCGGATACCCTGAGCAAGTTGGTTAAGCTAAACAAAAACTTGGAGAGTTGAAAGATAAAAGCTTGTCCGACTCAGTTCATTCCAAAGGGATATCTTGCGTGTGTGTGCGTGTGTGTTGGAGAAAGATGATATCTTCATCAATTGATCCTCGTGATTAATTGTCGGTGCTATTATCTTACCCAAACTTTGATTTGAGTGTGGGCTATCGTCAAATCAAATCAGAACCAACGATATTCGTAATGTTGTCTTACTCGTGGTTGATTCCTCGAGCATACATCATTATATTCTTTGGGTCTGACCAATGCTATCACCGTGTTCACTTAATTATGGAATTCCATTTATGTGGAAACCTGGATGAATTGTTGTTGAGCCCATCGACAACATCCATGTCCTCTCTATGATTTTGTCAAACATTAAGCGAGTGTTGGAAACTTTTGAAAGCATCTCTTCATGCTAGCTCATGAAGCATATGTTGGATGAAAGAAGTGACTTCCTCTGATTCACGTGCATTTGGTGCAAGTTGCCGCCATGAGTTCGAGAAAGTTAGTTTTGCTTCCTGTGGAATCATCCCAAGTCAGTCATGCATGTGCGAAGTATTCCATGGTCTGATAGACTGATCATCTTCATTCCATATGAATTCCATAGCACACTAAGCCACTGATTAACCTGTTCAAGGAAAAGGAGTTGTTGTGCTATCCTAGGTCATGCACAAGATTTCGATATCCTCAATGATGGTTCCCCACCAGAACTCGGTAGTGTTTTATTATAAGACTACTATGTGGTCATACTTGTCCGGGACAACGTGTTCACAAGTTGTAGCAGAACCAGCTCATGTTTTGGAGCTTGCTATCGCAGTTCATTCCTCGAGAATCTTGCAACGTCGTCTCGTCGATTTGTGTTGCAAACTTTCATTTTCCTTTCTAGACTCGATGAGTCTGGAATATCCTGACACCAACTAGATCTGAATCTCAGGCAGATATGATGGTTGGAGCATTTTCCAAGAACTATAATATTGGTCCCTCGATAACCGGTAAAGTGGATGTTGTGGCCAACACATCCAGCCGGAAGACCTATTATTGTAGTATCTCAATTTAAGAAAGTTGGCCACCTCCCCATGAGGATTTCGTAGGATTTACCTCCGTAGTTAATCCTTATGGATTCTTGTGCTCCCGAAGTCCGATCTTTTACTTGATGTCCTAGATACCAAACCATATCAATAAATGGGTTATCCTAGCACATCAAGGAGAACATTAGAAGCGGAGTGCTAAATGTCTCACAGTCGATCATCCAGATTTTGTTTCCTTGGCCTCGCTAAGGTGAAATCTGAGAAAGTGTTATCTTCGTTTGCATCTGCATCATCCATCACCATTCATCATGGTGGTATGTTGTGTTGCCAGGATCCTTGACACGGATATTGGTAAAACCTTGATGAATATGGAGATGCTCAAGTTCTTGAGAGCACGCGCAAGCACTAGGTTTTACCATTGGCGTTAACTGGGATTTGCTTCCAGTTTCCTCGGTTATGTTATAACCTTTTCAAACAGTGGACTCACTCTCGACTGTTGAGTTCTTCCCTAGTTACCAGAATCATTCCCAACATTTGCATTTTGTTCCCAGCTTGCACCTCAGTAGTTGTTGTTCAGGATCATCTTCAAAAGTGGACTTACCATGGGTCCCATCCATTTCCGATGATAAGCAAAATCATCCATTGCGTTGTCTTCAACAAGGTAGTCCACATCATCCATTCTAGTATGAGTATGCCATTTCTTCAAGCTCCTTCACGCGATCGTTTGTGATTGCCTCATGCTGGAGAGAAGAGTTTTAATGATCTCTGAATCAAAAGTAATTCTTTTTGCCACTTAAGGGAATAATTCTACGAGTCACCTTCCCCGAGGTATCACGTTACGAAATCATGGCAAATATCTCCTTGCTACTTTGAAATTCATGCTCCATCTTATTCGAGTATGGAATTGTTGCCTACCTAGTGAACCTTCGCCATCCGTTTCACTCCATCCCTCTAGGTGTATGCTTCGTGTCTCAGCTCGAGAGATGTTACTATGTCTCATTCCACGAGTTGATCTTGTGACCATTAAGATGATCCTAAGTTGCTCGAACCTTAGGAAGGTCGATTCTTCTTAAATTCTCCCTTTCCACTCGTTGTCATGTTGGATGTAGTTCTCAAAGCAAGACGTCGAGATCAAGGTGATGCAATGAATCAACATCCTCGAGAAAGACATCCGGGTCGTGAAGATTGTGATAGCTTGTGTCCCTCTGTCTTCTTACCTCACGACTTGAATCTCGGGACGAGATTCTTGTTTAGTAGGGGTGAGCTGTCACATCCCTAGCTTCTGGCGTTGCCTAGTGTTTGCATCTTGCTTGCATCATGTTTAAATTTCTGAAACTTGAATTGAGGATTGTTGAAACCTCAGAAATCTGATTAAAAGAAGGGCAAGCACCCTTTAAATAGCATTCTATGAATCCAAAATGCCCTAAAAATAGTTTTTTGAATTTTGATAAGAGTTATATATCAAACCAAAATTCTGGAACATTTTTAAGGAATTATTTGGTCTCTGAATTTAAATCAATAATCTATTTGAATTTGGGGATATATTCATAATATATAATGAATATATTTTCAAATGCTTTGAAATGTTTTATGTACTTTTGGAATAGTCCAGAGAGGTAACATAAAATATCTCAGAGTGTTTTGGCACTGTTTGAAATTATTTTGAATTTGAAAACAGTGGCAAAATAAAATGAAAAGGGAAACAAAACAGAAAAATAAAAAAAGAACAGAAGTACCTGGGTCAACTTACCTGCCGCCTCCTCGGCCCAGCACTGTAGCTGGCCCAGCCCAGCCGTCGCACCGTCTTCAACCTCCTGCCAGTAGGCAGGAGGGCGTGTGCTCGCTGCGCGCCGGCACGCGCCGGCCACCTCCTGCCTCCCTGCCTATCTCCCCATCGCCCTGAGGATGCCACACACTCCCTCTCGACCCTCTCACTCTCTCCCGCGCCTTCTCCCCCTCCTTTGGCTCCCTCTCTCCCCCACCGAGCGGAGCTCGTCGCCGCCGCTCGCTGCTGCCGCAGCCACCGCCTCCCCCTTCCTTCTCCGACGTGCCCATGAGCTTCGCCTCGACTTCCTCATCCTCTCCACCAAGCCATGGAGCAACGGGCGCGCCACAACGTCGCCAGCATCGCCGTTTCCATCACCGGCCACCGTGGATTCTCGCCGTCGATTCGAGAGCTACCGTACGTCCCCGAGCCCGCTAACCATCCCTGCAGCTCCGCGGTGAGCCGCTGACTCGATTCCCCCTTGCCCTGTCGTCCCTAGCATCTTGTAGCTGCCGTTCCCATGAGGTCCGAAGCTCGCCGTCATTAGGCCTCATCGCCGCCGTGGACAGAGCTAGCAAAGCTCGCATCTGAGCTTGTCTTCGTGATCAGCACGCTCCCAGGAGCCGAACGCACACACCTGCTCGTCCTGAGGTGCGCCGTAGCGCCTAAACCGCTAACGCCGAACGCCGGCCGCCGCCACGAGCTCAACTCCGGCGATCTCACTCCACCCCAGCTCCTCCCGCATGCCCTACCAGATGCGCGCGAGCCCCAGCTATGCGTAGGACCAAACCGCGGCCGATTTGGTCAACCGTGGGCAAATTCCGAGCCCCTCCACCGTCTCGGGCTTCGCCGACGACGAGCCGCGGATCAACTCCGGCGAGTTGACCCGGGGGTTTGACCCCGTCTAACCAGGGTTTGACTACCCTGGGTCACTGACGCGTGGGGCCAGCCCTGCTAATTAACCCAGGTTAGTGTTAATTATTTAGTTAGTTAATTAGCCTCTGACATGTGGGCCCAGGCCTTAACTAAACTAGATTAGGTTTAGTTTAATTTTAATTAACCTTGTTAGCTAACTGTGTCACTGACGTGTGGGCCCCACACGTCAGGTTTGACCTGGACCGAGCCGTTGACCTGCTGACATCACTGTGAGGTCATGCTGACGCAATAATTCCTTTCTGGAATTTAAATAAATCTTAAATGATTTATTATTTTCAGAAATATCCAAAACTTTGAAAAATCATAGAAATTAATCTATAGCTCCAAATGAAATAAATTATATATGAAAAATTATCAGAAAAATTGAAGGAATCCATCTGTACCATTTTCGTGCATGTTTGAGCAAGTTAACCTCACTGTTTAGGATGAAACATGACTAGGGCAAATTTCATAATAGGTTTGGAGTTGGAATTGATATAGTTTTGAATTCCACTTCAATTAAAATGACTTTCTGTTGCATTAGCCCAAATCACAGCATATTGCCATGTCATGATCATGCATCATATTGTTGCATTGCATTGATTGCGCTTTCTCTCTTTTGCCGGTGTTTGTTCCCTCTCGATAGACGTGTTCCGACGATGAGTTCGATGACACCGATGAAGAGCTATAATATCTTCAGAAGTGCCCGGCAAGCAAAACCCCCTTGTTCATTCCGATACAATCCCACTCTCTCGCTCCTGATCTCTTTCACTGCATTAGGACGACAACGTTTCAACTGTTACATGTTGCGGTAGCTGAACCCCTTTCCTCTTCATGACCTGTCATTGCCACAGTAAATAGATGAAACCCACTAGCATGAGTTGGAGTTGTTTGAGCCCTGATGTGCCTACTCATTCATGTTTGTTTGTCATGCCTGCTACTGCTTAGGGTTGAGTCAGGTCTGATTCATCGGGGATGAATTGGAATGTGGTGAACATGTCCTACTGTTGAGAGCTAAGTGTGTGAACCCGATTTGGTAAAGGTAGCGGTGAGAGGCCATGTAGGAGTACATGGTGGGTTGTCTCATTGCAGCCATCCTTAGGAACTGAGTTCTGTGTTTGTGATCCATGAACAGCTACTACCACGCATTGGAATGCTTAAGTGCCCCTCTCGACTTATTAATCAACCTGATCTCTGTCCAGGAGTTGCAACTAGTTTCTGGTGTTTGTAGGTAGTGTTAGTAGTCTACCAAGTGGCACCCGGTACAGGTGGGCTTGGGACAGACTAGGCACCGTGGCCCGGTGTACCAAGTGGCACCCGGATGGTGGGCTTGGGAACCCTGTACACATCGTTTGGGGCCGTGAGCGACACCCCGGCCGGATCTCCTTGCGGATGGAACCCGAATAGGCGATAAACCTGGACTAGAGACTTGTTGGTTAGTTAGGTCATGGCCGACTCCCTCGCCAGGCTTCCGCTTGAAGGTTGCCGAGATACACGACGTGTACATGGTGGTAAGTGGCGAGAGCGTGTGTGAAGAAGTACACCCCTGCAGGGTTATCATTATCTATTCGAATAGCCGGATTCCTCGGATATGGAAACTTGGACACCTTGCATAGTTAATAGACAAAGTGAAAGCGGATACTCTAAAATGCTCAAGATAAGCGTGAGTGCTATGGATGGCGTTCTCGTAGGGAGACGGGAGCGGATCCATAGTGGTGTATTGATATGGTGAATATGTGGACTCGTGTGCGCCACCTCAAAGAGTTACTTGCAGTCGTAGTTCAGGATAGCCACTGAGTCAAAGCTGGCTTGCTGCAGTTAAACTCCACCATCCCTTCGTTGATAATGATGCATATGTAGTTAGCTCTGATGTAAGTCTTGCTGAGTACATTTGTACTCACGTTTACTTAATTTATGTTTTTGCAGAGAGACGTCAATCTCGCTAGTAGTTCCACGTGGACTTCGACGTTTAGCTTGTTACCTCAGCTACGATCTTGTACCTTGGGAGGGTCTTGTAGATAGTCAGGCTTTTGAGCCTTCTTCATTTGTAGTTGTCTGTACTCAGACAAGTTAAGCTTCCGCATGTTCTTGTTGCTTGTATGCTCTGAATGTTGGGTCATGAGACCCATGTTTGTAATATCTCGCTCCTCGGAGTGTAATGAATAAATACTTTGAGTCGTAGAGTCTTGTTGTGATGCCATGTTGTATTGCACATATTGAGCATATTGTGTGTATGATTGAAATGCTTGGTATGTGTGGGATCCGACAACCTAGTTGTTTATCCTTGGTAGCCTCTCTTATGGGGAAATGTAGTCTTATGCTTCCATGAGCCATAGTAGTCCGCTACAACCCAGTTCACCGGAGTCCTGCTAGCCCAGCACTACTGCTCCGGAACACTTGACTGGCCGGCATGTGATTCACTTCGTTCCTGTGTCTGTCCCTTTGGGGAAATGTCACGCGGTGACATCCGGAGTCCTGCCTAGCCTGCTACAGCCCGTGTTCCCGGAGTCCTGTTAGCCCAGTGCTACAGCCCGGATTCGCACGCTGCTGACCGACATGCTCGATGTTGATTCATGTATGCCTGTTCCCGTAAGTTAGTGCCACTTTGAGTTCACGGCTAGTCATGTCGGCCCGGATTCTCTGTCATATGGATACTAGCGACACTATCATATACGTGAGCCAAAAGGCGCAAACGGTCCCGGGCCATGGTAAGGCGACACCGTGGAAATACCGTGCGTGAGGCCGCAAAGTGATATGATGTGTTACAGGCTAGATTGGTGTGACTTAGAATCGGGGTCCTGACATCCATGTCGCGATGATGCAGCTTGTCCCTCTACTCTGAAGTGAGGGCTTCTGGATGATATTCATCATGACCATGTGACGGGCTGCCGCCTCCATCGCCGCCGCCACTGCGACGGAACCCAGGAGGGTTGCGCGGCGTGTCGACCATGAGGACTTCCGCCGCAGGGTCGCTGCTCCCACACTTGGAAAGAGTCTCCGCAGAACCAGTCGACAGGTCGAATAGTCCGTAGAGAGATTCGTCGGGCTCAATTGACGCGACTTGAGGGGTGGCCGACTGGTGGGCCACCGCATGCTTCACCCAACACTGAAGCCGCGATCGACCAGATCTTTTGCGATGGCGTACGCCAGACGCAGGAGCCGACCGATACTGGGTCGACGGCTGCCACAGGAGGATGCCGCAGGCACTCGCACGGAAGTGCGCCGCCCCGTGGATGGGAAGGGCCTCGATGTTGAGGGGGGCCTCTTGGAGCCAGGCGGAGTCGTCAACTATGAAAACGAGCGTGCCGAGACGGATCTTCTGGCCCAAAGGCAAACCACCGCCAGAAACCATGTTGATGGAGATCGAAAAAATTGCAACCTCACCGGAAGTCGCTAAGACACCCGCCCCACGGTGGGCGCCAACTGTTGTGGGAGTAAGTCTGACAATAAAATAGGGGGTACATAGGAGGAGGCAAGATCCTAGCTATGGTGAAGTTGTGCACGCAAGGTTTACGAGTTCAGGCCCTTATTGGAGCAAGTAACAGCCCTACGTCTCGGTGCCTGGAGGCTTGGTCGATTGGATTATGCGTGACAGTTACAGGGTGTGACGCCCCAAGATCGACGCTCCAAATGCCTTCCACTGGTTTCTGAGTTTTGTCGTGTGATTTGTTTAGCTCCTTGCATTCATCTTTGTATCATGTGCATTGCATCATGTCATCTTGCACCCCTTTTTAATACTCAACTAAATAAATTGCATGGATCTTTGATCCATTTAAATCGAGGGAATTCACATGGTGATTTCTCTTTATAACTTATCCTCTCAATATTTTAGGGAGCTACAATAAATATCCACTCGTATGGAATCAACCAAACAAATTTGCATTTTAAATCTCTCTCGTTTTCAATTATTCTAACTCTTTGATCTTTCTCCAAATACTTCAATTCCAGTTGTGGCACTTTGAAATATGTCAAAGTAGCTCCATGCAATTTTCAACTCTACTTGTATTTATTTGGCCCTCCAAATAAATATTTTGCTTCTATCTCTTTTCTGCAAATAGATAAGGAACATCATTTTTTTCCTTCTTTTCTCTTAATCCAGCCTGTTAGGTCTCCTGGCCATTTTCTCCCCTCCACCGAGATGGCCCAAGTCCCATCCAACCTCCTCTTACCCTAGCCCCGATCCCCTCTGTGCTCTCGATCTCTTCCTCGCTCCACTCTCTCCCTCGCGCCGCCACACACAGGGACGAGGAGCCCTGATCCCCTCCTCATCCTCCCATCGATCTCCCTCTTCCTCTCGTTCCCACACCGCCTGCCTTCTCCCTCCTCGCCGCACCTTGCCGCCGCCCGGCCACCAGTGAGGCCCCGCATCTGCGCCCACCTCCCTTCTCCCACACCCGCCTTAGCCCCTCTGCTCGTGGATCTCGTGCCTTCTTGCCCCGCTCGACCTAGGCCCCCGCGTCATGGGATGAAGCCGACCATGGAGCCACCATGCTCCTCATCCCCTCACCCACTTTGTCGCCCTGCTTCCCTTGCATCGAACGAGGAGACGCGCTACCAGGCGTTGACCCCTCCTCTGCCTCAAGCGGAGCCCAGCTCCAGCAGCGCCCGCGACCGTCCTCGACCTCGCCTCGGCTTCGCCTGTCGCCTCTGCTTGTCCCGCTCTTCATGGCCTCCGCGAGGCTTCTAGGCTTCGGCAACAGCAGCTGCAGGTCTGGCAGTCCTAGCAACACCATGGCCCTACCTCCACCATCAGCTACTCCGCCCTCGGCCATCCCCATGACCACCATATGCGCCACCTTTGCTTGTTGTTGCCACTATTCTTGCTAGCTCCGCGTCCGTGTCTCTGCTGCTGGTCCCTGCTGTCGAGAGACTCGTCGATGGCCTCCTCCTTGCCTCTGCATGCCGCCACCTGTTGTTGCTGGACGCAAGTTTGCCCATGATGTATATGCCAAGACCCTGAGATCGACTTCACAGACTGACAAGTACCCCTTCGGATTCGTCAAGACCCTTATGTATGACTACACCCGGTGATGCGTCAAGTACCTCTACTGACGGCCCCGAACATCTACGGACGTGAATGACTACCGTTGCCTAAAGAACCGTGGATCACAAGCGTCGTGAATGAATACCATTGGTCGTGGATTTGTCAAGTTCCTCTATGTAACGTGTACCACTACGCCCAAGTTACACTACAAGATGTACCACTACCGTCGCCGAAGACCCATGTAACGCAAGCGTCAAGTTCGAATACCCTTGTCGTGTACAACTACCGTCGACCCCAAGTTACTCGGATTCATCAAGTTCCTATCTGAAACGAACGTGAACGACTACTTCCTCTTCGACTCATGAACCACTACTTCCCTCGACGAACCCGAACCGTCCCGAATGCACGCTTCAAAGGTATAACCGTCGAGACGACCGCCATGGACGAATGTTGTGTGTTGTATGAGTTGAACCATATATTTGCACCATGTCTGTTTTGTCACTCGTTTCCATGCCACTAACCCGTGGGAACCCGGTAGTCGGGATCACCCCACCATCTCTAGCATGTTCCGCACATTCGCACACTTGCTCTTTTGCACCGGTATTTCAATGAGTTGTCGGATCATCGGAATGTTGTCGTGGCACCATTTCCGTTGTCGTTGCCATGGCACCCCTTTCGTTCTGCCATAGTAACAAATGCTTCATAACATGCTCATGTCAACATTTCCATAAAACTTGCATATGTCATCCGCATCAAGATAACAACATTTAAAATGTTAAAATTGTTGTTTGCATTAAATTGCTACATGCACATGAGGATTTACCGAAATTGTTGTTTATTGTTTCGGCCTCGTTTAACTTGCCTAAATAGCTAGTTTAATTATGCTTCACCCCTTGCCATGTTTAATAACATTTAATATTGTTGGGTACATAAACGAGAGTTAACTAAATATTTGATTGTGGTGTTTTGCCAATATGCAATTCGTTGCATATTGAGCCCCACTTAATTTGTAGTATTGTTTGTTGCACTTTGCCATGCCATGCCTCTTTAAACCTGACATGCATCATACTTGATTGTGCATCATGTCATGTTTATGTGATGGTTGTTTACCATGTTGTTTCCTTCTTTCCGATTGTGCTTCTTCTCGATAGTTCCGGTTATGTGGCGATTGTGAGGACCCATTCGACTATGTTGGCTTGTCTTCTTCATGGACTCATTCTTCTTCCTAGCGAGATTTCAGGCAAGATGACCATCACCTTGGATCTCACTACTATCTTTGCTGTGCTAGTTGTCTCGATGCTATCACTATGTTGCGCTACCTACCACTTGTTTATCAAGCCTCCCAAATTGCCATGATAGCCTCTGACCTTTTTACCCTTCCTAGCAAACCGTTGTTTGGCTATGTTACCACTTTGCTCAGCCCCTCTTATAGCGTTGCTAGTTGCAGGTGCAGTTGTAGGTTGTTCCATGTTGGGACATTGATATCATGGGATATCACAATATCTCTTAGTTTAATTAATGCATCTATATACTTGGTTAAGGGTGGAAGGCTCGGCATTTTGCCTGGTGTTTTGCTCCACTCTTGTCGCCTTAGTTTCCGTCATATCGGTGTTATGTTCCTTGATTTTGCGTCCCTAACATGATGATGGTTTATGGGCCCCTCTTGAAAGTTTGCTTTAAATAAAACTCTTCCAGCAAGGCCCAACATTGGTTTTAACATTTTCCATAATAATACTTGAACCTAATAATTAATTGGCATAGGGTGTCGCGAACCCGGGGATTTTCTACATAGCAGGGGGGCAGTGCTGATGGTGTTGGTCCCAAACGGGCAGCCTGCGGGGCCACCTTGGGGAAACTCGAAGGCTGGTGTCACTCGTAGCTTGTCCCATCCGGTTGTGGCCTGAGACGAGATACGCGCGGCTACTATCAGGGTGTCGAAACGCCGGGAGGTCTTGCTGGACTTGTTGTACCATTGTCGAAATGTCTTGTGCATCGGGATTCTGAGTCTGATCGGAGGGTCCCGCGATGGAGGATTGTCTCCGCGGATCATGAGCTTTTCATGGGCTAAGTTGGGACACCCCTGTAGGGTTTAAACTTTTGAGAGCCATGCCCGCGGTTATGTGGCATATGGGAATTTCTTAATGTCCGGTTGTAGAGGACTTGAAGTAAACTCAACTAAAATACACCAACCGCATGTGTAACCGTGACTGTCTCCTTTCGAGTGAGTCAAGAAGAGAACACGGTGATGTTATGTTTGAACGTAAGTAGTTCAGGATCACTTCTTGATTATTACTAGTTTGCGACCGTTGTGTAGTTTCTCATCTTATTCTTGTACTCGTAAATTAGCCACCATACTTTGCTTAGTCGCTGCTGCAACCTCACCACTTATCCTTTCCATACCCATTAAGCTTTGCTAGTCTTGATACCCATGCTAATGGGATTGTTGAGTACTCGTGGCTCACAAATTACTACAACAACAGTCACAGGTACAGGTAATGTGATGATATGACGTGAGAGCGATACTTGATTGCTTTTGGAGTTCTTCTTCTTCGTTCAAGGGATAGGTTCCGGGTCGGGAGAGCCTGGGCTAGCAGGGTGGATGTCGTTCTTCTTTTTCGTTTGATTTCATCCGTAGTCGAATCCTGCTCTTCTGTATGATGATTGCTATGTATTGATGTATTCATGGTGTAGCTTGTGGCGAGTGTAAGCCTTTATCTTGTATTCTCATCTATTCAGTACATGGTATGTTGTAATGATATCCACCTTGCTATGCGCTCCAAATGTGGTTGTGCCCCAGTCATGAGTTCATCATGTGATTGTGATAGAATCGCATCTTGGGCGCGAGAAGTTGGTATCAGAGCCAGGTGCCAGAGGGGGTGGGCTTATATAGAGTGCACCAGACCCCTCCAGCCCTCAGTCACACAGGGTTCAATGTACATTAAGACAAGGCGTTATTGGTAACGCTAGCTACAAAGAGTTATAAATGATTGAGAACCCACAAGTATAGGGGATCAACTGTAGCCTCTTTCGATAAGTAAGAGTGTCGAACCCAACAAGGAGCTAAAGGCAGAACAAATATTCCCTCAAGTTCTCTCGACCATCGATACAACTCTACGGACGCTTAACGTTCGCTTTACCTAGAACAAGTATGAAACTAGAAGTACTTTGTAGGTGTTGTTGGATAGGTTTGCAAGATAATAAAGAGTGCGTAAATAAAAAGTAGGGGCTATTTAGATGAAGACACAACTAAGTTAGTTTTAGTAGAGAGCTTGTTGTCACACAAGAAAGTTATTTGTCCCTAGGCAATCGATAACTAGACCGGTAATCATTATTGCAATTTTATTTGAGGGAGAGGCATAAGCTAACACACTTTCTCTTCTTGGATCATATGCACTTATGATTGGAACTCTAGCAAGCATCTGCAGCTACTAAAGATCATTAAGGTGAAACCTAACCATAGCATTACAAGGCATCAAGTCCCCTTTACTCCCATACGCAAACAACCTACTTACTCGGGTCTGTGCTTCTGTCACTCACGCCACCCACCATAAGCAAATCATGAACATATTGCATACCCTACAGTGGGGATCCCTCACGCTTGCGCGACACGGAGAGCACCATAGGACAGCACCAATAATAAAACATGCAACTCAAACCAATCACGATCATCAATTAACCCATACGACAAAACATATCTACTCAAACATCATAGGATAGCCATACATCATTGGGAAATAATATATAGCGTTGAGCACCATGTTTAAGTAGAGATTACAGCGGGTAAAAGAGTGGTTACACTGCTACATAGAGGGGGGAAGAGTTGGTGATGGCGGCGGTGAAGTTTTTGGTGTAGATCGTTGTCGCGATGATGGCCCCAGCGACGTTCCGGCGCCACCAGCAGAGAGGCGGAGAGAGCCCCCCTTATTCTTCTTCCTTGACCTTCTCCATAGATGGGAGAAGGGTTTCCCCTCTGGTCCTTGGTCTCCATGGCATGGGTGGGGCGAGAGCCCCTCCAAGATTGGATATGTCTCTCTGTCTCTCTTTGTTTCTGGGCTCCTGATTCTGGCCTTTCACCGTTTCTTATATTCCCGGAGATCTGTAACTCCGATTGGGCTGAAATTTGGACACAATTTGTATCTGGATATTGGATTTCTTGCGGCGAAAGAAGGGCACCAACCACCTTACGAGGTGGCCACGAGGGCCCAGGGCGCGCTTGACCCCTTGGGGAGCGCCCCCCTGCCCTGTGGCCCCCTCGGGCATCGTCTCGCGTTGATTCTTCTTCCCAAAAATCACGCATATTCCAAAAAAATCTTCATCAGTTTTTATACCGTTTGGACTCCGTTTGATATGGATTTCTGCGAAACAAAAAACATGCAACAAACATGAACTGGCACTGGGCACTGGATCAATATGTTAGTCCCAAAAATAGTATAAAAAGTTGCCAAAAGTATATGAAAGTTGTAGAATATTGGCATGGAACAATCAAAAATTATAGATGCGATGGAGACGTATCAATGATCTTTAACACTATGGAGTGAATGCTTGACCGTTGCCATCCTGAGTGACTTTAGACCTTCCATTCTCTGAGTGATTCTTCGTGCGGTCGAATGACTTCATACTGGTTGAGCGGACTTGGGGTATCCGAGTGGTATGTTTGGTCGAGTGGATTGCACTCCAATGTGATTTTAGTCGGTACCTTCCTTTGGTTCTTGAATGTACTTGGCTTTAGGGCAGTGTCCTTGGGTAGGGTGTCTAGGACAGGCCTATGACCCTACCCTAGGTACATGTCATCGTCATTGGGGACACAAGAGATTTCTTGTATTTGGTTGTAGGGTTGTTTGAGAGAGACCATCTTCATCCTACACCTCCCATGGATTGATAAACCTTAGGTCATCAACTTGAGGGAAAATTGCTACTATCCTACAAAACTCCGTGCTTGGAGGACCAACACGAGTCCACAAGAATAAAGTTGCATAGTAGACATCAGTGCACCACTCCACTCAACAAGTACTTATGATGGAACAGTTATCCATGCAACGCATGCGTTGACGTCATATTCTGACAGGCACGTGTTAGTGAGCTTTGGAAGATGCTAAAGATGCATATATCTGATGTCGAGGATGAATAATTTTCTTAAGTTGTGGAACATGGAGGACATGATGGTCTTGCTAGTTTTTGACAAATGGAGCTCTTGTAAGTGACTTCACCGATTTTGTCCAAGATCACAAAAGGCCCCAAAGTACCGAAAGGCCAATTTATAATATGCCCGGTGAGATGTCATGGCTTGCACATATGGCTGAAGTTTCATGAATGCCCTTCCAGGAATAAGGTTTCTAGAAAATGTGTATACGAGAAGGAGTATCTTCTTATATATAAACAAATACTCCTTCTCATATATAGACAGACTTATAGTTTTGGGTCCAAGGGCCTTACTAGCGAAAGCTAAAGGGTGACCATTCTACATCAGGACAACTTATATGCTAAAATCACAAGCATCGGTCTCCAAAACAAATTGTTGAGAATAATAGGGAGTGCCAATACTAGAGCATTAACTGAAGCCTACTTAAGATTTTGGAATGAAGTGTTAACTTCAGGAGTCCTTATAAAAATAGCATCCTTCTTCAGTAATCTCAGTCATTGGTTTGCTAATAACCTCATAAGGTTTAGTGAACTTCATATAGTAACCTATGAGACCAAGGAGTCCCCTCATCTATTCACATTTTGGAGTAGGCGAATTCAAAGCTACAGTAATCTTACTAGGATCAGTAGAGGCTCCCATTATGACTGATGAACGACCCAAATATGCAATTTCCTATTTGACAAAGTCACGCTTGCTCGGTTAAACCTTCCATTGCTTCTAGAGTAATATTTTCAAACCCTTTTCACATGCATTAGATATCTTCAAAGATCTTACTATAGACGAGTATGTCATTAAAAATACTAGTGCAAAGTTCCTTAGGACGGAACCAGATCGTTATTCATAGCACCTTGGAATGTGCCTTGTGCCTGTTAGCCCAAATGGCATAACTGTAAACTCATAATAACCAATGTGAGTTTGAAATGTTGTGTTGAAGTCCTCTCAAGGAGCTTGATCTGATGACACATAACCTTGAAGTCCAATTTGGTAAACCAACAAGCACCTCACAACTCATCTAATATCTCATCTATCACTGGCGGGGGGATATTCCATTGATGGTCTTTGCATGCCTACAGTCAATGGATATTTTCCAAATATCTTCTTCTTTCTTCTTAACCATGACTGCTGGAGAGGACAATTGATTACTCCTGACATATATCATGCCACTAATAGTTCATAAACCATTTGTTTCTGTTGTTAATTGACGAGCCATACACTGGTGTGCGTTGGTCCTAAACAAACGGTTTTAACCCCTTTTCGCGACAGCATTTGGAACCGTCACCAAGTGAGTGTGGGCGATAGAGGGGTCCTTCCCACACGACCCAGAAACCGTCGGGGATAGGGCCCCTACAGTACTCCTACTCATTTCTGCTCGCATTGCCATCACAGTCGGTATTTTGTGGTGCTACGTTTATGATGCGCGGCCCATCACAAATGGTCCACTATTATAGAACGTGTATGATGCATGGCCTATCACAAACGGTTCACCGTTAAGAAGATTAGCTAATCGTCGTACGAGTGTCAGACAGGATTACGAAACGTGGGACCGTCATAACAAAGTCGTACATGACAACTATCACACACGCTATCCTGTGGTGCAATGTTTACGATGCATACTTCATCAGAAACAGTTCATGGTTGTGAATCGTGTACGATAAGGCAACTAACACAAATGTTTAGTTTGCCCGCACCGTTTGTGATATTGTCTGACATCGCACACGGTTTTCAAACGGCAACTATGTGCATGCTTGCACACGTTTCGTCTCTGTGAACCGTCTCAGATTATGGCGCATATCGTAAACGTTTGTGTTTTACAAACCGTGTGTGCCGTAACAACCTGGAGAGCATAATTTCACCCTAATTTAATTGTTGCTTTTCCAAATTGTACCAGATTTGGATTTTAATTTGAATGTATGCTACAACTTTATTCATACCCATCAGGTTCAAACAACCAATGCATTATTCGATTCATAGGTACATATGTTCAAGAATTACATAAGAACCAAACAAAGAATGATGAACCACAGCTGTATACTTGTACTATTAAAGATGGTACAGAAAGAGGTGAAATATATTCTAGTTGCTGAACAAGGTGAAGCGGAATGCCCATATTGTGCCCTCCTCCATGTAGAAGGCACGCACGACTCTAGTCGAACCCCTTGTGATGGCCGACTGCCCATCCTTCACGGTCTTCATGAAAACATCTAGATAATCATCGTGTTCTGGTAGAAATACTTTAACCTTTGCATGCCCACCAATCATGTAGTTTGAGAGGTAATCTTGAGTAAACTACTTTGGCAACCACTGCAAAGGAAAAAGATTCAGACATTGTCATCTAACACAACTCATTATGGGCAGTAAAAAGAAGGCTGTAGAGTTCTTACTTACCATCCTGCAGTTCGCTGTTGTCTTGGATAAAGTGTAAACAAATAGTTTAATTGCTATCTTTGGACCCATTTTACTAACAGTCTTTATCAGCTTCCTCACTTGATGCTGGTTCATCGATATCTCATTGCCCCATACGCAAAAAGGGTCGAAGCGTGGAACTTTACCAATGACATATGTACCAAAAAGCACCAAGTTAATATTAGAAGCTAAGCAACAATCGCACAATGATGTAGCACAACACTCTTTTATAATATGTCTATATACATCTGTATGTGGTACTCCATTTGAAATCTCTAAAAATACAAATATTTAGGAACGGAGGGAGTATCTTATAACATCCAATATACTCACATATTAGATGAATTAACATCTTATATTATGGGCCGAAAGGAGCTTAGTGCATTCTTACAAATTATCGGCTGATTAACTACTGCTGTATCCAGGGGTTACAGTTAGTTTGAGCTAGTTCGGGCTCAAATAGCCCTAAAGTATATCTAAACATAAGGGCTAGTTTGAGCTAGTTGCATCTATAACCCACCCAAAAAAATTATCCAACCCAAGAGGTGCTAATTGGAGCTAGTTCTCCTAGTGCATTTATTGTCAATCTAACTCTGCCATACAAACAACTCTTTGGATGGAGTTAGTTCAGGGTTAGTAACGAGTTAGAAACTAACTCTAACCTCTAGCTAAGTTGAGTATCCAAACAGGGTTGTGTTGTTGTTGTTGTTGCTGCTGCTCTTCTACGTATATCTAGACATCATTAGAACATTAATGTAACACTCTTCCTTGTTGCTATGTAGCCTAGGATTGCATATTTAGACATTAAGTACAGTGCATGTTGCTATGTAGCCTCAGATATATTACATATGGCCGTAGTTAACCTAACAATAAATGGGTTGCAGATATATTCAGTTAAAAGTGTGATTCACCGATTAGTCCCTTATCAGATGCCGGCCTATATGGGTGACCATTCTACATCAGGACAACTTATATGCTAAAATCACAAGCATCGGTCTCCAAAACAAATTATTGAGAATAATAGGGCAGTGCCAATACTAGAGCATTAACTGAAGCCTACTTAAGATTTTGGAATGAAGTGTTAACTTTAGGAGTCCTTATAAAAACAGCATCCTTCTTCAGTAATCTCAGTCATTGTCACGACCGGATTTTCCAGACATTGATTTCCAGAATATGGCCGTCGTGCTCACCAGCCCCAGGATTACTGTTAGCTGATGAGGCACCAACTTGATACAGAAATTCCAAGCAAAAATACAAAATATGTAGTACAAGACCATTCTGACCTATGAGTACAACAATTGGGTTTCTAGTGGTCGATGGCGGAAGCGGTTTGTGAGACATCAGTGTCTATGGGACTCCATTTGCCACAGGAACAGCTGACCAGGATAACTCCTATCTTCGTGAGGCTGCTATCTCCATTGCGTAGGTTCCGGGGCTGTCATCGCAATGCTCCTCTCCAAGCAAGCAATCTGGCCAAGACAATAGCCAGGGACAATCCAGTGAGTACTTTTGAATGTACTCGCAAACATTATGAACACGGGTATAATATAATTGATCAACATACACTGAAATATTCTATGATCACATCGTCAGTCATAAATAAAATCTTGATGCATGCAAGCAGGTTATTTATATGCAACCGGAATATGCAATGACAGAATAGAAATAAAATGCACCGATCGGATGTCTGAAGCGACGTCTCGAAAGGATAGTAAAAGTGAGCATGCCTCAGTCGGGCGTCTTAGCGACACCACATAAAGGGCTTATAAGGTAAATAAATAATAAGCATGCCACAGTCGGGCGTCTCAGTGACACCACATAAAGGGCTTATGAAGTAAATAAAATAACAAGCATGCCACAGTCGGGCGTCTGAGCGACACCGCATAAAGGGCTTATGAAGTAAATAAAATAACAAGCATGCCACAGTCGGGCGTCTGGGCGACACCACATAAAGGGCTTGTAAGTAAATGAAATAACGAACCTGCCACAGTCGGGCGTCTGAGCGACGCCACATAAAGGGCTTATATATATAAACATAATCATAGTGAATATCCAGGGGGTGGTACCGTCCCAGGGATATTCATTATTTCAAACAATGCAAACGGTTAGTCCATAATGATAATAATCATAACCATCATATATCACAAGTCATAATCAATATTCGGGTTTAGTAGTTTCTCCTCCGAAGACCGACTCTAAGACCGACACTTGACCCATCCCAGACTGTAGTCCTTAATCATGGACATGGCTATTCAAATAGGTTTAATATCTCTGCAGAGGGTGTACTCTTTACCCACGAGTAACGGATTCCTTTAGTCCATCGGACTAATTCCGTCTACGGTCTTTTAATTGAAACACACCTGACTTGCACACACCAGCTTTTACTCGTGTCTGGAATCACCCATGACACCTGTTAAGCAAAACTCTAAGTGGGGAGGCTACAACCTCGCGTAGCATGGGATCAAATTTCTATCGCGCGCTCTAAGGGGTGCCCCCCTCTCGGTCCCAACCGAATACACCCATGCCCCCGGACCAGGTGGCATGCCTACCGGCTACAACCGGTATCTTCCACCATGGCCTCTCTGTACGGTGTGTGCCAAGACAAGGGTTAACAACTTACTGAACCATACCCCACCTACGGTAGGGACCAGTGGCAGTACGAAACAAGTATTGGGGTTACTGGAACAAGACTCGATCTATGGCCGACTCAGGAGGCTTATGAGTTCCCTGCATGACATGTATATCAAATATATTTCAACCGACAAAATCACCACCCATTATACCTTACTATGCCATACCGGACATAACCGTCCCGACGGGGACCGGCGACAAGCTCACTCCTACCCAAGGCAGAGGCTTTCCCGGATTCCTTTCCGGCATGCATGCAAGGCACATGAGGATGATTACCATCACAAGTATATACATTCGCAACAGCAAGGAAAATCACTAATATGCATTCATGCAAATGATCGTATCACCACATAAAATAACGAGTTCTCCGAAATGAGGTGGTGCTATAATCGTATCAACTAACACACCAGAAATATTATGCCAGGGTTCAATATGCTTGCCTTCATGGTGTGGAAGGGCAGGGTGCACTCCAAATCTTTTGAAAGCTTTCTTCTCTTCAAAAGTCCTATTTTCAAAAATATGCAAATAACACATATTTCAAAAACAGTACAAAAAAGTTGTTTGGAAAATTTTCAAATAAATCTTAAAATAAACTAGACATAATTTGAGAGATGTATGAAAAAGAATCAATTCATTTGGAGTTATATTTAAAAAGTTACAGACAGTCAAAGCTCTGGTCAAAATCTGTTTTTAAAAGAAAATCCAGAAAAGAAAACGGTTCGAATGGAATTACGCTTTCGCACAGAGGAGACGTACTTGAGCCTTTACGCCTCCACTTATCCAGCGTGGGCGGCGCGTGAGTCACTGACAGTGGGCCCGGAGGACCCACTGGTCAGGTTTGACTAGTCGACCTCCCTCCTCTTCCTCTGCCCCGAGAGGAGGCGGGACTCCGGCGATGCTCGCCGGCGAATGGCGGCATCGTTCGGGAAATGGAGGTCACCCGCGGGCTCAGGGGATCGAGACAGTCACTCCGGTAGTCGTTACGGTCTCGGGGGTGGACGGAGCTGCCGGCGGCGAGCTTCGCGGCGGATGGTGGCCGTCGGGCAAAGTGATTTTTCTCCCGCGGTGAGTCCCGATCAAAATCGAGCAGGGGGAACGGTTCACGGGAGGAAGAGGGAGTTCTTGGTGAAGAGAACGGAAAGGGGGAGGCCCCGGTGGTGCCGGAATGAACGAGGCAGTGGCGGCGGCCGTGGTTGCCGGAGATGGGGAAGGAGACCTCCCCGGGTTGATTGGCTGCCAATGGGGGTCCTAGGGAGACGGCTTGGGACTGCCTGCGTGCGGAGACGAGCTCGGGGCTCCTTAAATAGGCGATCGGGGTCGGTTCCGATGGTGGCCGCGGATAAGGTCGCCGGCGACCGCCATTCTGTAGCTAGGGCGTCGTGGCGGCGACAAGCGCTAGTGGACATGCTTGTGGATGAGCTCGCGCTGTTCCAGGGGGCAGGTGGCGAGCGGGAGAGGCTCGGGCGGCGCCGACATGAGCAGGGGCTGTCGGGCGGCCGTGGCGGCTAGCTCCTGGCTTGCCGGGGACGTGGCAAGGGGCGGCTTGGCGTGATGCGGTGAGAAGGGGAGTGCATGGCGCGGCTCTGCAGTGGGTAAAACCAGGGGCGCGACGCGTTGGCTCGGGTGCGGCACGTGCAAAACGCGTGCTCTGCTCGCGCCCAGAGCACGCACGGAACATGCTCGACGAAATGCCAATGCATGCCACAGGGATTGGGTGAGGCTGGCACTTAGCAGACCTAGGTTAGGAGTAACTGGGAGTCTAGTGGACAGGTTAGTTTGATCAGAGGTGCAAGTTCACAGTGCAATGACAAAATTCATGTCAAAGCTGTTCATGCACTCTAGGTGTTTGACAAAATGCCACAGGCACCTAGGCATTTCTTGGAGTGGCCAAAACTTCCAGAGTGGGGTCTCTTTAGATGAATAAGAGGGTGGTGAGGTTAGTTTGTGAAAAGCACAAACTTGTTAGTGCAAGTTTTGCAAAACTACAATTCTGGACAGGAGATAAATGGCATTATTTCATGAACCAAAAATATTCAAATGGGTGCATGCTCCTGGACTTAGGGGTTTGGTAGGGCTGTCTACAAGTAGGAGAAGGCACAAGGTTACTGGAGCAAAAATAAATAGGGTTGCAGTAGAAATCACAAGGCTGGACCAGAATGGAAAAGAGGTTGATTCAC
Source organism: Triticum urartu (assembly GCF_003073215.2). NCBI lineage: Eukaryota > Viridiplantae > Streptophyta > Magnoliopsida > Poales > Poaceae > Triticum > Triticum urartu. The sequence goes on from NC_053023.1 coordinate 472,165,949, forward strand.
TCAAAATTTTCAAAGAACAGCACTAGGTTTTTGCATAATGTTGAATCATATGCTACTACCAACATCCCATAATTTTGGTGGAGGCTAGAAAGAAATATTTAAATGGGTTGTAGTGCAAAATTGCACTCTGGACCAGAGAAGAAAATTGATGCAGAGCTCAAAATATTACATGAATAAAAGATATTTTTGTATAAAAGTGATTTAAAAACATCACACGACATCTCCAAATTTTGGTTGGAATTTTAAGTGAATTTATCAAATGGTTGTAGTTCAATTATGGCCATATAACCTTGGAAAACAATTTTTCAAGAAAATAAAGATCAAGCAAATTAATTATGTAATTTGTTCTACTAATAAAAGAAAAGTTTTTCTAGAGAGGTTAAACAAGTCCAATAACATATTTGAAAAGTTTTCACTTTGGGGAAAAACTCCATAATAACAAGGGAGAAAAATGGTTCAAAAAAATCAAAAGGGAGCCCAGAAAATAAAAGTTTTAATCTCCTGGCAAAATTTTAATTAACAAACAAAGTTAAAATTTTGGGGTGTCACAGTCATTGGTTTGCTGATAACGTCGTAAGGTTTAATGAACTTCATATAGTAGCCTATGAGACCAAGAGTCCCCTCATATATTCACATTTTGGAGTAGCCGAATTCAAAGCTATAGTAATCTTACTAGGTCAGTAGAGGTTCCCATTATGACTGATGATACGACCCAAATATGCAATTTCCTATTTGACAAAGTCACGCTTGCTCGGTTCAACCTTCCATTGCTTCTAGAGTAACATTTTCAAACCCCTTTCACATGCATTAGATATCTTCAGAGATCTTACTGTAGATGAGTATGTCATTAAAAATACTAGTGCAAAGTTCCTTAGGACGGAACCAGATCGTTATTCATAGCACCTTGGAATGTGCCTGGTGCCTGTTAGCCAAAATGGTATAACTGTAAACTCATGATAACTAATGTGAGTTTGAAATGTTGTCTTGAACTCCTCTCAAGGAGCTTGATCTGATGGCACATAACCTTGAAGTCCAATTTGGTAAACCAGCAAGCACCTCACAACTCATCTAATATCTCATCTATCACTGGCGGGGGGATATTCCATTGATGGTCTTTGCATGCCTATAGTCAATGACCATTTTCCAAATATCTTCTTCTTTCTTCTTAACCATGACAGCTGGAGAGGACAATTGATTACTCCTGACCTATATCATGCCACTAATAGTTCATAAACCCTTTGTTTCTGTTGTTAATTGAGGAGCCATTCACTGGTGCGCGTCGGTCCTAAACAAACGATTTTTAACCCCTTTTCGCGGCGACATTTGGAACCGTTGCCAAGTGAGTATGGGAGATAGGGGGTCCTTCCCACACAACCCAGAAACCGTCGGGGATAGGGCCCCTACAGTACTCCTACTCGTTTCTGCTTGCATTGCCATCACAGTCGGTATTCTGTGGTGCTATGTTTATGATGCGTGGCCCATCACAAACGGTTCACTATTATAGAACGTGTATGATGCGCGGCCCATCACAAATGGTTCACCGTTAAGAATATTAGCTAATCTTCGTACGAGTGTCACACATGATTACGAAATGTCAGACCGTCGTAACATTGTCGTACACGACAACTATCGCACACGCTATCCTGTGGTGCAATGTTTACAATGCATACTTCATCAGAATCAGTTCATGGTTGTGAATCGTGTACTATAAGGCAACTAACAAAAATGTTATTTTGCCCGCACCGTTTGTGATATTGTCTGACATCACACACGGTTTTCAAACGGCAACTATGTGCATGCTTGCACACGTTTCCTCTCTGTGAACCATCTCGGATTATGGTGCATATCGCAAACGTTTGTGTTTTACCAACCGTGTGTTCCGTAACAACCTGGAGAGCATAATTTCACCCTAATTTAATTGCTGCTTTTCCAAATTGTACTAGATTTGGATTTTAATTTGAATGTATGCTACAACTTTATTCATATCCATCAGGTTCAAACAACCAATGCATTATTCGATTCATAGGTACATATGTTCAAGAATTACATAAGAACCAAATAAAGAATGATGAACCACAGTTGTATACTTGTACTGTTAAAGATGGTAAAGAAAGAGGCGAAATATATTCTAGTTGCTGAACAAGGTGAAGCGGAATGCCCGTATTGTGCCCTCCTCCATGCAGAAGGCACGCACGACTCTAGTCGAACCCCTTGTGATGGTCGACCGCCCATCCTTCACGGTCTTCATGAAAACATCTAGATAATCATCGTGTTCTGGTAAAAATACTTTAACCTTTCCATGCCCACCAATCATGTAGTTTGAGAGGTAATCTTGAGTAAACTACTTTGGCAACCACTACAAAGGAAAAAGATTCAGACATTGTCATCTAACACAACTCATCATGGGCAGTAAAAAGAAGGTTGCAGAGTTCTTACTTACCATCCTGCAGTTCGTTGTTGTCTTGGATAAAGTGTAAACAAATAGTTCAATTGCCATCTTTGGACCCATTTTACTAACAATCTTTATCAGCTTCCTCACTTGATGTTGGTTCATCGATATCTCATTCCCCAATACGCAGAAAGGGTCGAAGCGCGGAACTTTACCAATGACATATGTACCTAAAAGCACCAAGTTAATATTAGAAGCTAAATAACAATTGCACAATGATGTAGCACAACACTCTTTTATAATATTTCTATATACATCTGTATGTGGTACTCCATTTGAAATCTCTAAAAAGATAAATATTTAGGAATGGAGGGAGTATCTTATAACATCTAATATACTCGCATATTAGATGAATTAACATCTTATATTATGGGCCGGAAGGAGTTTAGTGCATTCTTTCAAATTATCGGCTGATTAACTGCTGCTGTATCCAGGGGTTACTGTTAGTTTGAGCTAGTTCGGGCTCAAATAGCCCTAAAGTATATCTAAACATGAGGGCTAGTTTGAGCTAGTTGCATCTATAACCCACCCAAAAAAACTATCCAACCCAAGAGGTGCTAATTGGAGCTAGTTCTCCTAGTGCATTTATTGTCAATCTAACCCTGCCATCCAAACAACTCTTTGGATGGAGTTAGTTCAGGGTTAGTAATGAGCTAGAAACTAACTCTAACCTCTAGCTAAGTTGAGTATCCAAATAGGGTTGTGTTGTTGTTGTTGTTGTTGTTGTTGTTGTTGTTGTTGTTGTTGCTGCTGCTGCTGCTGCTCTTCTATGTATATCTAGACATCATTAGAACATTAATGTAACACTCTTCCTTGTTGCTATGTAGCCTAGTATTGCATATTTTGACATTAAGTACAGTGCATGCTGCTATGTAGCCTCAGATATATTACATATGGCCCTAGTTAACCTAACGATAAGTGGGTTGCAGATATATTCAGTTAAAAGTCTGATTCATCGATTAGTCCCTTATCAGCCACCGGCCTATATGGTACCAGCTACCGATATCCTGAACAGTGAGCAGATATAAGCCATGGGATGAAACTAACCTCGATAGAAAACAGCAGTCGTTCCCAAAATTGTCCTGTGTAGGTACATTGAGAAGCATGTTAAGCACAACAGTTCATACTTGCACATATAGAACATCACATTGTGAATAACTGGAATAAACAAGGCATACTACGAACAACCAAAGATAGCATTTGAAACTGGACGTATGCTGTCGGTGTCAAAACCGGCGGATCTCGGGTAGGGCGTCCTGAACTGTGCGTCTAGGCCAGATGGTAACAGGAGGCAAGGGACACAAAGTTTTACCCAGGTTCGGGCCCTCTCGATGGAGGTAAAACCCTACGTCCTGCTTGATTAATATTGATGATATGGGTAGTACAAGAGTAGATTTACCATGAGATCGGAGAGGCTAAACCCTAGAAGCTAGCCTATGGTATGATTGTTGTTTATGTATGTTGTCCTACGGACTAAAACCCTCCGGTTTATATAGACACCGGAGAGGGTTAGGGTTACACAAAGTCGGTTACAATGGTAGGAGATATGAATATCCGTATCGCCAAGCTTGCCTTCCATGCCAAGGAAAGTCCCTTCCGGACACGGGACGAAGTCTTCAATCTTGTATCTTTATAGTCCAGGAGTCCGGCTGAAGGTATAGTCTGGCCATTCGGACACCCCCTAATCCAGGACTCCCTCAGTAGCCCCTGAACCAGGCTTCAATGACGACGAGTCCGGTGCGCAGATTGTCTTCGGCATTGCAAGGCGGGTTCCTCCTCCAAGTACTTCATAGAAGATTTTGAACACAAAGACAGTGTCCGGCTCTGCAAAATAAGTTTCCACATATTGCCATAGAGAGAATAATATTTACACAAATCTAATCTGCTGACGTATGTCGTAGCGTGACACACCACGGCCAAGCCTTTATCCGAGTCATTTCATTATCCCACCTCAGCGCGTTATGCGAGGCGGTTTCCTTGGCACGTCTTGTCAAAGCAGAGATCGTGTCCCCTTATTCCGGGATTCTCATCAATACGGGCGTGGGTAACCCAACCGCTTCTAGGACTCCTAAATCATAGGCAAGTCCAAACGGACACGGAGAGGACGCTTGATATTTACCCTCTTTATAAAGGGACAAGGCTTTTATTTTTCCCTCCCGTGCTCAATCGAATCCTTCCCCCGCCTCAAGCTCAAACACCCAAAGCTCAGGTCAGGTGCTCCGAACCTTCAGTCATGTCCGGATCTAGCCTTCAAGGCCGATGGGTGCCTTCATCCGTCACGGAAGAAGACATCAAAAAGTTGAGGGAGGCCAGATATCTGACCGCCGAGATTTCGCATCGGCTGCCTCCCCGGGGGCAGGCCATCCCCTCCCCCGAACCCAAGGAGAGCGTCGTGTTCGTCTCCCACTTCCTCCGAGGTCTAGGCCTTGCTTTGGATCCTTTCGTCAGGGGCTTGATGTTTCACTACGGGCTAGATTTTCATGATCTGGCTCCGGACTCCTTTCTTCATATCACGACATTTATTGTCGTGTGCAAGGCCTTCCTCCGGGTTACCCCTCACTTTGGCCTATGGCTCAAGACCTTTGAAGTAAAGCCGAAGATGATCGAGGGGCGACATGCGGCATGTGGAGGTGCCTCAATACGCAAGATGACGGGAGCTTCATGGCCCAAAGGTTCCATTCCAGAGGTGTCTGAATTGTGGCAACAGGAGTGGTTCTACATCACGGCCCCTAGAAGTGCCAAGTGGGCGGCTGCCCCTGTTTTCCACCCGGGCCCTCCACCACAACTGATGTCATGGATTAGCAGAGGATTGAGCTGGGGTCCAGCCAAGGACGTACCTATACTGTAAAGCCGCATTCAAGATCTCTTCAATGGAGATTTCAGTTTGGTTGCGACAACACAAGTTATGCTGGTTCGTCAAGTCCATCCTTGCAAACGCCGGCCCCTTCGATTGTGGGAGTTCAATCCCGAGGGACCGCGTGCCATTCAAAATTTCCTCGGCCTGACGCATGAGGAGATGTACAAGTCATTCTTCGGACCTCAGGTAGAGTGTCCGGAAATCACCGAGGACGTGGGCCTGAGCAGTAACCGCGCCGCCGAACAGGTAAGAAATCTTCCGGCCGAACATACTGTCTCTCATTTGTCACGAAGTTATTTCTGAGAGTTCGCTTTTTGATCAGGACTGGCTAGCAAAGGCGAAGTTGATTCGGTGTTCGGCCCCCCTCCCTGAGGGTTTGGAAAATCCGGTACTGGAGAAGATGCTCTAGATCGCACCTTACCCGGAGCCCTTGAAGGAAGATACTGCGGAGGACAATAAGGGCGGACGCGGGCCCCCAACGCTGCCCATTCTAACCGAGGGAGCGGGCGTCTCCATGAAGGAAGACGACCGGAAGAGGAAAAGGACCGCGCCCGGGGATTCGGAAGCCGAAGCTTCCAAACGAGAGAAGAAGTCTCCCACCGAGGGTCCTACCTTGGGGGTGCTGTTTCCGCACAAAGTTCGTGGGGGGATCAATTCTCCCCCGAGTCGTAAGTGACCCGAAGTACTTTATCGGTACAGATATGGCATCTTTCCCTTCTGAGAAAATAACCACCGCATATATCTTTGCAGTTCGGGCCTTAGCCCCTCTTAAATGAGTTCGTCTTCGGGGCATCTTCTTCCAGAGATGATGGAGAGCGAAACGCCTCCTCTGGACTCCTCCGCTCCGGAAGCGGGCGACCCCAAAGTGTCGTCGCGGAGGGCCTCTCCGAGTCCGGCGAGGCCAGAAGATAATCCCGTCGACCCCCGAAGCTCCCAGTGTTCGGCTCCTAAAGAGAGCAGACAAAAGAGTCCGGCACCGTCTAGTGTGCGATCGAATGTTCTGAGGGAGTTGGTGGGGCGAGCGGCCATCTCAGATGAACACCGTATGCTGATGGATACAGTGGTGGAGAGAATCGCGTCTGCCGAAAGCGGATTGCATGAAGCCTTTATGAGTCTACTGACAGGCTTTGAGGTACGTAAAAATAATGTATGATAGTCCTGCACATGCTAGGTGTGCCATGTGTAGATAGTAGCCCCTGAGACTCTGGTTGTCGTCGGAAACAATGACGAACAGAGGATCGTATTCTCAGGTAATGATCGTACTGCCTTTATGTGCAGGTGATGGAAACTCCGGTGGCTGGCCGGACTGGCGAGTTTGCCCATTTAAAACGACAGTTGGATGCGGCAGACGCCGACATCGAGCTTGTTAACAAAAGGCTTGACGAGGCACAGGGTAAGCGTTATTATCTGGTAAACGCCACATAGGAAGAGCAGCATGATGCCAGTATCTTTAACATGTTGTGACTGCAGATGGAGCTGCCACTGTTGAAGCCTTGCGGGCAGAACTTGCCCGAGCCAAGGAACAAGCGAGGTTGGGTAATGCGGCTGCTTTGAAGGCGGCCGAAGAGTTGCGAGCCGAGAAGGCCGCGCATGGCGAGAGCCGAGAAAAGATGGCCAAAATGGCTATAGAATTAAAAGCCGTTGCCGACCGTTGCTGGGTTCTCGAAAAGGAAAACCAGGCGAAGGCATCGGACCTTGAGAAGGCTGCGGCGACAAGAAAAGACCTCCGCTCTGCTATGAGGTTGTCACACCCTCGATGCGAATATATCTCCCACGTGTCGAGGCATGACTTAGAGGCATAATCGCATTGAAGGCATATGTCGCAAGTTAGGCAATCTTCACAACATCCCATGTAATATTATAATGAAAGGGGGGATAACATAGTTGGCTTACACTCGCCACGTCAATCAAGTACATAAATAACATTACATCATCCAAACACTCATGGCCCGACTACGGCGCCAAAATAAAAGAGAACCCAACATGCGACACGGTCCCGTTCACCCCCAACTGGGCACCACTACTGATCATCGGGAAAGGAAACATAGTAACGTTGAGAGTCTTTGTCGAACTCCCACTTGAGCTCATACGCGTCTGCTGGAGCGGAATCATCAGGCCCTGCATCTGGTGTAATAGTAATCTGTGAGCCACAAGGACTCAGCAATCTCGCACCCTCGCGATCAAGACTATTTAAGCTTATAGGTATGGCAAGGTAAATATAGGTGGAGCTGCAGCAAGTGACTAGCAAATATGGTGGCTAACCTATTCGAAAAAGAGAGCGAGAAGAGGAGGCAAAGCGCGAGAGAGAAACTAGAGAACGACCTGCGCAAGCATTACTCCAACACCGTGTCCACTTCCCGGACTCCGCCGAGAAGTGGCCATCATGATAACACACTCAGTTGATTCATTTTAATTAAATTAAAGTTCAAGTTATCTACAACCAGACATTAACAAATTCCCATCTGCCCATAACCGCGGGCACGGCTTTCGAAAGTTCAAACCCTACAGGGGAGTCCCAACTTAGCCCATGACAAGCTCTCACGGTCAACGAAGGAATAGACCTCCTCCCAAGACGTTCCGATCAGACTTGGTATCTCGGTTCTTCAAGACACTTCGACAGGTTAAAACAAGACCAGCAACACCGCCCGAATGTGCCGACAAATCCCGATAGGAGCTGCACATATCTCGTTCTCAGGGCACACTCAGATAGGTCAAGCTACGAGTAAAACCAACCCTCAAGTTTCCCCGAGGTGGCCCCGCAGGCTCCCCGGTTTGGACCAACACTCAGAGGGAGCACTGGCCCGGGGGGGGGGGGTTAAAATAAGATGACCCTCGGGCTCCAGAAACCCAAGGGAAAAAGAGGCTAGGTGGCGAATGGTAAAACCAAGGTTGGGCATTGCTGGAAAAGCTTTAATCAAGGCGAACTATCAAGGGGTTCCCATTATAACCCAACCGCGTAAGGAACGCAAAATCCGGGAACATAACACCGATATGACGGAAACTAGGGCGGCAAGAGTGGAACAAAACACTAGGCGAGAGGCCGAGCCTTCCACCCTTTACCAAGTATATAGATGCATTAAGATAACAAGATAATATAATGATATCCCAACAAGTAATTAAATGTTCCAACAAGGAACGGCCTTCAATCTTCACCTGCAACTAGCAACACTATAAGAGGGGCTGAGCAAAGCGGTAACATAGCGAATCAACGGTCTGCTAGTACAAGGTGGGTTAGAGGTTTGACATGGCAATATGGGAGGCTTGAAAGCAAGTGGTAGGCATCGTAGAAATGGCATAGCAAAAGAGCGAGCAAACTAGCATAGCAAAGATAGTAGTGATTTCGAGGGTATGATCATCTTGCCTGCACAGTTGTCAGAGTTGACTGGATCCTCGAAAGCAAACTCAACGGGCTCCTCGTTAGCGAACTCGTCTCCCGGCTCTACCCAAACAAGACAAACAAGCAACAAGGATACAATCAACCACGTGCAAGACCAAGCAATATGATGCATTTATGATATGCTATGCGGAATGTGATGCGGGATGCAAAATGCAAGATATGACAGGAAATTCATGAACCTGGCCTCAACTTGGAAAACCAAGTGTGCCACTGGAAAGATGAGATGAAATCGCTTGAAAACGATATAAAGAACGCCGGAATTGGAGTTACGGTTTGGAAATGGCAAGCGATTCAAAAATGACACCGGTCTGCGATTTACAGCAAGTAGGCATCTAAATGCAATGAGATGAACATGCTACAGCACCCAAACATGACAACAAAATAGATGGCAGGGATGCACACAAGATGCTTAACAAAAGTCTAGCACTGAGCTACGGCCAAATCATCCATTAACAGGTTCAAACAAGCATGGCAAAAATGCATATGGCAAACAGATTTCAGACTTAGTGAAATTAACACTTGTCTGGAATTTCAGATCAGGTAGCCCTCTTCGGAGCCACAAAACTACATGCTACAGGACCTGAACATGGCAAAGTAAAGCATGTCATGGAGCTACTCAAAGAGCTTAACAAAAGTCCCTTAGTTACCTTGAGCCAAAAGGGATCAGAAAATACAATTGCAAGCATGCGAACATAGCAAAAACATAATCAGTTTTCATACTCAGTGAAAACTGGAACATGCTGAAACATAACTCAAGTAGGCATGTTTACGAGCTCGATGCACTCACTACCGTGCAAGTCATGGCAAGACAAGCATACACCCACCAAGAAGGCACAAAATTCAAGCTAGAAATAGCAAGAACAAAAGCATAGCATGCACGGATCAACTACAACATCACCGGCAAAATTGCAAACAAGTTGACAATTTGCCCAGATTCACAAAGTAACAAAAGTAGAGCTCGATTGACTCAAGCTAGGGTGCTCCATAATTGCAAACAAAGAAATGGATGGATAGAGCACTAAAATATTAACAAAACATCCTTATTGATCATCCTCAAAAGAGGCATGGATCACTAGGAAACAATAAGAACATATGGCATCATGAGATAAACAGCTCCAGGACTTAGTGCAATTGATAACTCCCTGAAAACAGACTTAGCAAGTGCACCACTTTGCAAGCTTGCACAAGTCACCACACACATCACAAAAATACATGGGTTGCACCTTTGGAAAGATGACAAAACCCTTAACAAAACATATATAGAGCATCAGGGCATATCATGCACACATTAATCATGGCAAAAATGACAAAAACCTAAATGGAGTAGCAGATCTGACAATTAACTCAAGTAGCCATCTTCTAACAGCATTTCGGGCATCAAGATGAACTCAAATGAAAATGATGCAATGGAATGAAATGATGTACTATCTGAGATGAACATTTTGATATGCTATATGCATGAATCGGAGCT